>NC_134037.1:218111167-218411167 GCF_965140245.1 Athene noctua
AGATATAGAAACAGAAGTACACTTTCACCTTATTTCTTTTTCAAAGGAAAAGCTGAAACAGTTTATAGCGAACGCATACTGAGAAAAACCAGTATATACTCCTTGGCATTTCTATCTATTTTATCTTATTATACTCTTTTTTTCCCTGCTCTTATGCCATTGAGGACAACGTTTGTTAGCATCCACCCACACCAATTGATAAAGTTCTTGTTGAACCACTCACATTCGTTCAGTTATGTTTTTATGTTTATTCAGAATTTCCCTGGTCTACATATCTCTTCCTATGATATCACTGTGGTTTTATCCCACTGCTATCTAGACACATCTCTTGCTGGCCATTCTTAAAACTCCCAGACTTTACAAACATTTTTTTCATTCCTTGCCATCAAACATATTTAACCCGCAGGGTCAAAAATATGTGAAAGCCACTGTGCTCTGGCTCACTATTGTAAGAAGTTTTCACCTAACATAATGAAACTATCTAATGGATGAAAAGGAGTAACCACATAAAACTATGAACTTCAGCATGAGAGCGGGAGACTTTACCTCTTAGCATATGAAACTTTTGCCTATATCAGTATCTCCTCAAAAAAGTAGTCCTTTTTATTATTAATACTCAGAAAGAAGGAGCATTTTGTTTATTAATTATCTCAAGAGAATTTTAATTGGAAACTCTTAACAGAATTTGGGATGACTTAATATGGGAAACTGTAGAACACTATGAACAATTACCACTCTAAATCACTGGGGAGTTATGAGCTTGAATTTATTAAATATTATGAGATTCTAAGACATTGCAATAATAGTCTCATATATAATATGTCTAAAAAGATGGACCTGAGGTCAGTTCTGAAATATAACATTCTTTTTCAACACTCATAAGGAGGAAAGAAGAGAAGAATAAGTGTCTTATGCCAACAGCTATTACTATAAGCACCATTGGACAAGTCTTAACAAGCAGATTATAAACTTTTATTTGATCTTTTCCATTGAAATTATCTGTATGTAAAAAAAAAAATATAAATAGTTTGGTGGAAATGGATTTATCTGAAGGTCTAGTTAAATATGGCACCCATCTCAAGCTTCAAAACTATTTCTAATTAATAACTGGAAAGGAGTAAGTTTAAGGGAAATGAAGAATAGAAAGCCAAAATAAGAGGGAAAAAATAATGAAAAACTAAAACAAATGAAATATTTTTGTCTGTCCTCTGTTTTATTTCAAATGAAAAATATTCACCTGAAATTTCAATACAACTGTTCATCAAAGTAGCCTGTCTGATTTGGACATCCTAGGATTTATTTTTCTCTTGTTAATGCAACAGCCCTCAATCTTGGTGCAGCCTCTGGGTACAAGAGTAAAAAAGAATAAAAAATAGGAAAAACAGTTTTTAGAAAGAGAAAGAGATAGCATTGGGGAACAGCAAGTAAAGCAACTCTTGCTTGAGGGATTAGCTTTATATAATTGTGTCAAGTCAATTGCATAAAACTTTTCAGTTGGTAATTTTTATATCCAAGCCACATCAGTCACCAGGTCATACTGAACAGAAGGTTCTTTTCAGTGGCAACTCTTTAATTAATCAGCTGCATATTGGCCACCCTCAGAAACTGTATTACATGTTAAATGGATGACGTGAAAAATATGTATTGGGGAGAACTACTCCACAGAACTGTAAAGAAAAATAGTAAAATAAATAGCTAATAAGGTACAGTCTCTTTAAGGACCAGTCATGTTTCCTTCACAGGCCAGCTGCCCCTGTCAAGTTCACTTCGCTGTATGCTCTCCTCCACTCTCCTCCACTCAGGGTGTCAGCACGTAAATAAACTCTGAATCCTCTCAACATACAAAAAAGTGCTTCCTTTATTAGAGGTGCCTAAGGATATTTTCTATTAGCTTTCAATGTTTGTCAATAGCAGCAGTTTGGGTCTCACAAGGGTTTATATATTGGATCATTCCCTACTTACTCTGCTGAATGAGAAGCTTCATTATATTAAAAATGCATTTCAAGAGAAGAAAGGAACCAAACAGGCTGCCTGATTACACTTGAACTGATATTAACCACTGCTGCTTTTGGGCTGAGTGATTTGCACCACACAGCTAGATGTTGCAACACATTATTTCTCAAAGCCTGGCCTCAAAGTGCAGTCTAGATTACTGTGTGAGGTACTCAGGAGCCTTATGCAGGGCACGGGGATATTTAGGTATACTATAGGGTCTTATCCTCTTCTGTTTGATAGGACCCAGGATTAGACATGCTCTGAGCTGGTGCCGCCTGAGTCCCTGTGCTGGGAGGGAGTGGCACCAAGTTAGCTAAAAGGGTAAATGCTGCAAACAGGTCTATCTCTGGGGACTAGGGTATTTGGGAAATCATCTGTTCCCACTTGGGATTTGCAACCCAAAGCCTCTCCTGCTACTAGGCCCAGATCCACAGTAACCTAAATGTGATTCAGTAGATCCAAAGTCCATGATGATCAAATGTTACAGGGTAAATGAGTTTGAGATTTCATGATACTGGACAGAGATGTGTGAATCTCACCTATGTCTCATTTTCTGTTCTCTTATACAGTTTCTATGTCACATGATTCAATAATCTACAGGCCAAACAACTCTAGAGACCTCAAAAAAATTACACAGGTTACACAGTTCATTGCAGAATCTGGCCCTTGGTCATATCTGTGGAAGAAATTAATTTCTGCCATTTTTAATGAATTACAGATGAGTAATAATTTCAGAAGTTTCTCATTAAATAATAGAAAAATATAATTTCCAATAAAAAGAGAGAAATTAACTGCAGGACTGTTGGGATGGAACATACTAAACAGAAAATTTTGATTATAGAGTCAGTAACTTCTGGTGGCCTTTGCCAAATGCTCAAACAGCCTCTGCAGATATGTCACCACTGCTTACATCCCTTAAGATCAAAGGGTTTTGGTGACTTATACTGCAGCTTCTGCAACCACATCTGTGTTGTTTACACATCCCGTTTTTCATTTGCTGAAAGGCAGTTGTAAATGGCACTTTGTCTGGAAAATACAGAGAGAGAGGAGGAAAAAAAAGGCTTCCAGGAATGGAGCAAAACCAAAATGAGGACAACATACCTTTCAACAGAGTCCAGTATATGCTCCCTTGGATCCTTAATTGAGTCCAATCCAAGAGAACCTGGCCACAACACATTCTGTCATCTAATGTGCACCCTTCTGTTGTAGAGTGATTTAGAACATGCTCAGCACTGTAGTTAAAAGTAAATGCCAGTAAACAAAGATTAATTTGGACAAGAGACAGTGTGACTACTTTTCAGAGTCTGGCCTCAAGCACGTAACTGGTGAGTTTGCCAATTGTTTGCCAATCAATATCATTAGACTTCCTGATCTTCCCTGTCTTAAGCATGGGGAATACAAACCTGGAGAACACTGACAACCTGGCAGAAGATTGTACACATGAATAATATTTTTGGTTGTGCCATGTTGTTGTGACTTAATCCTGGTAGGCAGTTAAGCACCACATGGCTGCTCACTCATTTCCCTCACCCCCTACCACCCGTGGAAAAAGAGAAGAGAAAAATAAGGGTAAAACTCATGAGTCAAGATAAAAATAGTTTCATAAATGAAAGAGAAGTGGAAGAAGGAAGAGAGAAAACGAAATAAAACAAGTGATACAAAGATAAACAATCAAAGTAGTAGACTGATGCCCAGCCAGTTCCCAAGCAACAGATGTTTAACATACCTAAATCCCCCTCCTCTTCCTTTTTATTACTGAGAATAACATTGTATGACATGGGATATCTCTTTGGTTAGTTTGGGTCATCTGCCCAGTTGCGTTCCCTCCCAACCTCTTATGCACACCCAATCTATTATGCACACCCAATCTATTCACTGGAGGGACAGAGTGAGAAACAGAGAAGGCTTTGGCACTTGTGGACACTGTTCAGGAGTAGTTAAAAGCTTAGTGTGTTATCAGCTTTGTTTGGTCAGAAATCCAAAACATGGCACCATACAAGCTGTTATGAGGAAAATTAACTCTGTTCCAGCCAACCAGTACACATGTAAAGGATGCTTCAACACTGGGTGTGACAGAGCTCTCCCAAGTGCACTGTGAATCCCATATCATACTGAGAAGCAGCACTGATATCCCCTGAGGAACCGCCTGCCTACAAATCCCAGCTGATCCTGTGGCAGTTGATATTAGGTCCCATACCAGAAATACATCTGCACCTCTGAAAAAAAAAGGACCTGAAGTCATCCTTTCTGCTGAGTGTCACTACCATAGGCTTCATTCAGTGGTGATTTTTCTGGAAAAATCTAGTGCCTTTTCAGATACCCTAAGGTATCCAAGATGTCCCCGTGGATTTGCTAAATATGACATGTTGTACAGGAGATCTGAGCCCATCTGCAGCTTTAGCTGGTACTCGGGCAGCTCATGCAATCTCAAATACCTGTGTGGGAATCATACTCTGTGAGAACAAATGGATTGTTTGAGGGAGATCCAAACCCTGTCAAAGTAAGTTGCACCCTGTGCTACAGCCCAAGGAATGTATATACTCACATTTTCCTCCTGTGAATAGCTGCCATGTTGTTCATAGTCAACCTTGAAGATCCTGCTACAAAGACTAAATGTGGAAAGGATGGACTTTTTAGCCTGAGGACCTTTCTGGAGCCTTCTTTATGCAGTATTGCAGCTGTTACCCATGTGTTTGCTACCAGGCTATGGTAAGCACTCTGTGTCTATCTATGTTAAGTCAGATTTTAAGTTAGATTTACCTTTCAAGCAAATGTTTTGTGGAGATGTGTCATTCCTCCCAGGTGAATTTTCATGCTCAGAAACTCACATTTTTGCAGGCATGGCTTTTTCTACAGCATAAACTGTAACACAGGGACACTTCAGTAAGTATATAACAGTCACTAAGGTGGGATATCTCTGTTTTATCTAAAGACTCCAATCAGGGAGTGGATAAGTGAATTTTGTCTAAATGTCATATTATAAACTGCTTGTGGTTAAGAGAAGAAAGCACTTTAGCACAGGACTACTTAGGAAATTACTTTTATTGATATATTTAGCATCATTACCATGTACCAAGAGATTTTTAGTATCTTTTATTCCTTTTAAAAGCAACTACTGGCTTTACAGCAAATATATTTTCGATTCAGTATTAAGGCATGAAATATGCCAATGTATATTCTAAGCCCTATTAACAGATGGTAATAAAAGTGAAAATGTCTAACAAACTAGTTGCTAACTTTTGTCAGCAAATCTCTTTATGTGTTAGATGATCTTGTCTATTGGTCATTGAAAAACGTGGCAGATTTGCTCCTACAATGGACAGAGAAGGTTCAAATTGGGATCCCCAGTGTGAGCAGTACCCCAAGGGGGCCACATTCTGATGACTACTTTCTTAAGAATGATATATAAAGATATAAATGTTCTATCAAGGACTCCACAGGGGGCTATTCAGCCAAAGGGATCCTAGAATCATAGAATGAAAAAATAGTTTGGGCTTGAAAGAGCCTTTAAAGATCATCTAGCTCAACCTCCCTGCCATGAAGGGACATCTTGCACTTGGCCTTGTTGAACTTTGTGAGGTTCACACAGTCCCACCTTTCCAGCTTGTCAAGGTCCCTCTGACCAACTCATATCAACTTGGCGTCACCTGCACATTTGCTGAGGGTACTTAAGCCCACGATCTATGTCACTAATGAAGATACTAAATACCTCTAGTGCCAGTATGGACCTTTGAAAGACACCACTCATTACTGTTTTCCACTGGTTTCCCTGGTAGTAGAGAACCAGTAGACCTTCTGACTGTGCTAAATACATCGTTTGCAAAATATCTCTCTTCAGTTTTGGGTTGCCCTGGTTCCCGTAAAATTGCTACAAACTCTGTGAAATGAGGTTACAAAATCCTTGTGCCAAAAAACCTGCTTCTATTAGTCATACTATTTTACATTTACATTGCCATAATGCTAGGATAGAGGTGATTTGACAGGGATGTTATGGACAAAGAACCCCTTCTTTAAGGAGTATGATCATATCTTGTGTTAATGTAACTATTAGATGATTTTTTTCTCTTATTGTGAAGGCTTTTGTTTAAAAAATTATGCTTTTTTTTCAGTGACTATTTCTATCTCATCCACATAAAACCAAAATATGCTCTGCTGTCACTGGGATCAAATCAGTACCTGACTTTTACATCAAGATGATAGTTAACAATCTTCTGACTCTGCCTTCCATCAAACATAATGGTGAGGTATAAATTATTCAGCTCCATAATAAACCTTTCCAGCGAGTTACAATCATTTTTCCAAATCAGGAAAATATCACTGATGTGCTATAACCATTACAAAAATTGTTTAAATTTCTTTAGGGTGTAAAACAATTCTTCTTCAAATACGCCCATTTCAATCATAAGTCTTTTCATATCATTGACAGGATCCTCTTATTAATTTTTTCACTAATCAGGACTATCAAATGACATTTATCTTATTTTGGGTAATCCTTATGTGATATACAGCTACGATCGATATTATTTTATCAGTTAAATCACTAATGTTTTTGTTCATGATAGGATATTTGAAAAATATTATGTTTTATGTTCTGATGTTGTTACACAAGATGGAATTAAGTAGATGGGCCAAATTCCACTGAAGTCAGCAGAAGCTGCTTTCAACATGAATTGAATAGAGGTCCTGTGGTCTGTTTCTATGTATTGATTTGATGTGTAGCTACTAGAAGTAATCTTCACACAGTAATAAACAGCACTCATATCAGGCTTGGAGTAACCTTTACAAACCCTATAAGCCAATGAAAATATGGTGCCATGATTCTGGTTCTTTTCCATCCACAGGTTTTTGTTCAAAACTGGTTTTCAGGTTGAGCAAAAGAGATGCAGGAGTAACCAGTTAGCTAAGCCTGAAATTATGAAAGGTTGCCATGCAGCCATGCAGTGCTAGGTCTGTGGCACAGCTACTCAGCAACTGATCTTCATGTTTACACTATTGCTCTTTGAAATGTTCAGATGTCAAGAGTCAGACCTTCAGAAGTCTCTTAAGACATTTACATCAAATGATGACATGACAAAATATTTTTTTCTGGACTTCTTTATTTTCTTGACTTCCCTATCTTCCCTTAGTATTGCAAAGTTATGCATTGTCTATTCAAAGGTTCCCCAAACCAAGAACTTTTCATCATCATCATTATTATTATTATTATTATTATTATTATAGCTTCAGATATATAGATTCAACTACAGCATAATTGAAAACATATATACAAGTACATGTATATGTGTGCGGTGCAACCACCCTACTAGTTGAATGAAGAGAACTGGTACCATTTCTCTCTGTCTGAAATATGTGGAACACGTTTCCATTTACTCTTTGGGTGAATCATCAGACATCTTTTCTAACACCATCTATCTCTAGTTCTCCTTGAAGATCTGGCCTTTCTCCATCCCCATATTTTGACTTCTTTTACCTTGGAGGTTTCTCCTTATTCTGTTTTCCCCCTCTAACATCCCTGACTTCCTTGCTACACCTCTGTATGTATCCCAGCCTCAGTATTGCTTTATATATTTGTTGCATGTCATATGCAACAAGTTCTCATATATTCTTTTTTACATCCACATCATTTAGTCCTTACTATAGCTTTTACAGTCATGGAATCTTCAAATTCTCCTGTCTCCTAACTTGTGTTCAGATAGTGAGTGAGGGACTGTCCTCTTTCTGAAGAGCGGTTTGACTTTATCTCTAATAAGAAACTATAAGTGATAGTTGTACATTTTGTTGGTAAGTTGAGACTTCAGTGTTATTGCCTATCACAGGAGATGACAAAACTTTCAGATACAATCAGAATTTCAGAATATCAAAGGAAGAATTCAGGAACCTGGGAAACTTAATTCAGAAGGAAATAAAGGTTGGACTGACATGACAAAAAGGATTGTTAGCTTCAAGGAGAAACATGAAACTTCACAATGGTCCAGATAAATCTGGAGAAGCATGTAAAAATCTTTGTTATTAAGCCTTAAGAATTGGGTTTTGTATTTAAACTAAAAAAAAAAAAAAAAAAAAAAAGGGTAAATGATTCAAATTTCAGTTATTATAGGATTTTCTCAACTCTTCTTAAAATGACTGGGGATGATCACATTGATTTTTACCCTCCTTCTGCAGTAATGGGATTTGGGTATGGATTACATTTTATCAAAATATTCTTAGACCAAATTCATTTGCAACTGGCTTATGGTCCCTAGATATGCAGGAAACAAGACATTTTTCTGACTCTCACTAAGATGACCCTTACATTAATTCACATATATTAAATTGACACCTCTCTCATCCAAATTCACAATGGACTCTTTGTTAGATTAGAAAAAAAGGCTTGAATAAACCCAAGATGTGTCTTCATAAATATTAGAAATATTGTAAAGGGAAATGCTTTATCTTTTATCAGCATTATAGAATAACTGCAGAGCCAGTATATTTTGCATCACAGGGACAAGGATCACAACAGTATGAATGACTTGAATTACCTTGGGTATTTTCCCAGCTATAAAGCGATTTATTCGTTATTGCTGGAAGGTAATACTTATGCTGAAAAATGGGACACAATGCTTAATTGAAATTTTTTTTATGTACATAAAGGCTGCTTACATTTCTTAGAACTGCATGGCATAAGAGTGCTGCAATACTGAAGTACGTAGAGTGCTGTCACTTACTGTTACTATGGGGGAAAGTATTGAAATAATTTTGCACATAATGAATGATCATGGGGATGTTAAAAAGGCCAAAGGAAGCAGACATTTCAGTCAACAATAGCTATTGTCCCATATAGGGCAAATTACATCCTCATATTACAATTTTCAAAGTAATTTCTAAGATTTCTGATCATGAATTTGTAGAACTTTGTACAAAAGATGTGTATCTCATTGTTCTTTTTCCCCATAAACAGTCTCCTTTCTGGAGACAGCAAGTTAAGCCACTTCTGTGAAGGGGATATTCACAGAGATTTTGGTAAGGAAATAAAAGAGCATACATTTCTAATTTTGTAAATATTGGGTGGAATGCACTCAGCATCACATTTGCCTTCAAAGTTACTTCACTTTCGCCTGACTTGTGTTCCTAGTCTTTGTTGGATAGCTCTTCCCTCTGGAAGCTTCAGAAGCTCCTGTCTAGAAAGTCTAGAAAGACTACACATTTGGTATTTAAAATTTAGATGTTGAATGCAGGTAGGTTTGATCTCATCCTTTGTTACTGAAGTCATTATGGATACTCTGTGTATCAAGCAAAATTAACAGATGCTCTGTCTTCAGAAACAAGCATACTTTGGATCCATATTTAACAAGACTGTCCATTTAATTATCAGGGTCACAAAAGAGTTCAAAATAAAAGATTTAGTATGTTATCAGATGCATAATTCTGCCAAAAGAAAGGCAGCAGAGTTACACATAGACTTTTGCTGTTTTCATAACTAAAAAGACAAAATATACATATATCATCCTCTTTCTATATAATATTGACATTCTGAGGGGAGCAAAAGGAGAATTTTTGATTTTATATCCTTAAAACCTTGCTTTTTCTAAGACAGAAGAGAGTAATAATATTTAAAAGGACAAAACACAAGAATATGTGATTCCATAGCTGTTTTCTACTCCTAAATAGGTTATAAATTAGAAAAAACCAGAAAAGTATTATATTTGTGTATGAAAAGAGATGGAGATGTATATGCAGAGGTAAACTCCATTTAGCACTGCATTGTTAGCAAAACATTTCTAAGTGTAATCTGATTTCCTGCTGATGGAAAAGAAGAATATTTTGCCATCTGTACTGTAGCTTTATTAATTTTTTTACTCTTGTAAAAATTAAAATGCACTGAAGTGAAAAACCACAGATTTTGCTTTCACCCCAGAAGTTTTTTAGCTTTACTGCTGGAAAGTACTGTTAGAGACATAGTTAGCAGTAGCAATAAAACAGTAATAATAACAATGCCTAAGGAGCAGTTTTATTCAAGATATACAATAAGATACTCAGCATATTGCATTAAAATGTCTAATCAGTAATATCACTGCTCATGTATTTCCAATGATGGCTGCATACAGAGGGGTGATGATAAGCATGTATATATTATAAATCAATAGAAAGACAGAGCAAACAGGCAAGAAAATCTCTGTGGAATACAATCCAGATAAGTACATTTGCAGAATGAATGGTCTTCAAATGTCATGGCGTTCTTGGCAAATGTAAATGGGGAAAGATTCAAATTAACCCATCAGACCATTTTTTAAAATTCTGATCAATCAGTTGTTGGGCTGAATGTGACGTGGATGTAAAGGATTTTACTTTCTGATATACCTATTTAATGTTTGAATTGCACAACCCAGAAAGAATATACATTTTCAGCAACTTATTAGCAAATTGGTGAGATATTGCTAGTATTTTCACCTAGAGAAAAAGTTTAGATTTACAGGTTTACTTTACTTAGCTGTCCTCCTGTTAAGGATTGCAAAAGTAATTGTACTATCTGGGAGGTGAGCTTGTGTATATTAACTTCAAAATACCTGTGACTACTACTCACATGTGAAACTTAAAGGTGATGTACCTGAAGCTAGAATTTGACCAATTTAAATTCTATTAGTACCAGTATTTCTGCTGGGACTACACTTTCACTTTGAACGTCAAACATGTTTTAAGAATATTGGAGCAGTTTAGTAATGTGTTCAGTCACAGATAATTTAATCAGATCATAGATTTAATTAAATGGTGTTCGCCACTCTTTTAAAGTTAATGCTTTCCCCACTAATTATGTCAAATAGTAGATTGAAGTAACCTTTTGACTGTTGCTGGAGACAAAATAAAAAAGACAAATTCTATAACTTCATCCTCAGCAAGGCTGGATTCCAGCATCAGCATGAGCAAAGGAAACGGCAGTGTTCAGGGCACAGTAAGAGCAAAACTATGGCCTGAGGAAAGTAGAGGTAGAAAAATTATTGGTACAGCCATTGTGGCATGCCTAATTTTTTAAAGATAAAGGATAGGATTTACTTGTTTAAACGCAGGCATCCAGAACAGAGAGCTGTCCCACGGGTGCTGGCACAGGGCTGGCAGACACTGGAGACCTGTAGCTTCAGAAGTAGCCATTGCAGGCTGCAGCACCTGAAATGACATCACACATCTATGTTTATCAAAACACCACCAGAGAAAGGAATCTAGCTAGTTCTTATATTTGATTTCTACAGTGTAGGTAAATATCTAATGTGTCTGTCATATACGTGAGCTACTTTAGGTATTCAGATGACCAGATTTAGGTGGTTTAGGTTAGAATGAATAGCTCCCTAAACCCCTTTGACTAGGTTGAACAGATGAAGGATTAGCCATCTATTGCAATGTTAAGTGGTCTGTAGCATCCAAGACATCTCTACATGGGGTTGGCATTCATGACACTTTAAAAAGGATGTACAAAACCCCCACATAATTCTGGAGCAGCAGCTGGTGTCTAAGTGCAATATACTACAGCACATAGGATAACACTACATACATATGTTGGTAAAGCTGAAACCTGTGTGGATCTCATCTGACTGAAAGGAAGCTTAAACACTCATATCATGTATCAGCACCTACACTGTAGTCACCTAAATCTAGGTGAGTTCTGAGATTAGGCAATTCCACTCTGAGAAGTTCTTTTGGTTGCCCATATGTATCTTTGAAGATGCACTAGGAAAATGTTTCGCAGATGACACCATGTTAAGTGGGAGTGTCGATCTGCATGAGGATAGGGAGGCTCTACAGAGAGACTTGGATAGATTGGATTGATGGGCCAACATTAACAAGATGAGCTTCAACAAGGCCAAGTGCCAGGTCCCCAGCATCGCTACAGGCTTGGGGAGGCGTGGCTGGAGAGCTGTCTGGAAGAGAAGGATCTGGGGGTTCTAATTGACAAGTGGCTGAACATGAGCCAGCAGTGTGCCAGGAGGCCAAGAAAGCCAACGGCATCCTGGCTTGTGTCAGAAATAGTGTGACCAGCAGAAGTAGGGATGTGATAGTCCCCCTGTGCTCTGCACTGGTGAGGGCACACCTGGAGTATTGTGTCCAGTTTTGGGCACCTCAATACAAGAGAGATATCGAGGTGCTGGAGCGAGTGCAGAGGAGGGCAACAAAGCTGGTGATGGGTCTGGAGAAAAAATCCTGTGAGGAGTGATTGAAGGAGCTGGGACTGATTAGTTTGAGGAGAAGGCTGAGGGGAGACCTCATCACTCTCTACAACTACCTGAAAGAACATTGTGGAGAGGTTGGTGCTGGTCTCTTCTCACAGGTGATTAGTGACAGAATAAGAGGGAATGGCTTTAAACACCAACAGGGGAGGTTCAGACTGGACATAAGGAAAAAAAAATTCACAGAAAGAGTAGTCAGGCAGTGGAATAAGCTGCCCAGGGAGGTGGTGGAGTTGCCACCCCTGGATGTGTTTAAGGGTCGTTTAGATGAGATGTCGGGGGATATGGTGTAGGGGAGAACTTTGTAGAGTAGGGCTGATGGTTGGACTCGATGATCCCAAGGGACTTTTCCAACCTGAATGATTCTGTGAACATAATTAAACTCCAGGGTGTCAGAGGGTTTCCATTGTCATGTCTGTCAATCCTTGGGTAGCCTAGGGACTCTCATATAGTAATAGCTGTCTTTGGTTAGCAAGGGAAGAAACCGACATTTCTCTTATTTTTCCACTCAGAGCGAAAGTCTGGGTCCACTTACACCACTTGCACCATTTCCATTAATTTCAAAGGTGCTTGGAGATATTTTAAATTAACTTAATGAAAGAAGGGTTATCTTCTAAAAGTATCTATTAAGTGCTGAAAAACGTAGAAAGGATTTACGAGTGACCACCCAGATTCCACTGATATTAATGGAAGTTACTACTGGTTTTGAAAATTTAAGTAGTCCTTACCTGAATGTTTAATAACCTACAAAAATTCCCAAAACCTATTACAAATAGTCCAGATCTAGAGAAAAAAATCAATAGATCAAACTCGTTCTCAGTTAAACCCCAAAGTAAACATATTGTGTTGTAAGATATCAATAGCTTAGGATAGGACCTTATTCAAAATGCTGTAAATGATGCAGTTTTCCAGATTATTTCTTTTGGACTAGGATACAGTAAAAACTGTCTAGAATAGATTAGAGGAATTAATAGATCATCTGAATCCTTATGAAATAGGCACCCTTCAGAAGAACCTTCCCCTACTTCCCACCCACGCATTCATTCTTATAAAGCTGTATTTAGTGTTTAACATTGTGCAATTGTTAAACACACCCCTGCCTGGCTGAAGCCCTGTATGCCAAGTTAAAGCTCCAGAGACATTTTTTATCTCTGAGTTGTATATGGATCCGTAATGGAAGACCGAGACTCCATACAGCCCTAAATGTAACATTATGAACGTGATGTCCTTATAAGTCAGCAGTATTTCTAAACTTTTACAAAGGGCAAACATCACACTCAAATTACTGGAACCGTTTGTATTTTCTTGCTTGACTATAATGTTAGATGTATACATTATTTATTAATGGAGGATGGATTTTTCTTTTGATTAAATGCTACTGTTACTTTAACAAACAGATATGAGATCCCCAAGCTCTCAGTGTGCAGGGAATTTTGTCCACACGTGCCATGCCAATGGATTGTCAGTAATGGAAAGTGACGGAGTGTGGAGGGGAAGGGGCTTTGCTGAAATACCCTTACTTTCATGGTAATCTACCAGATACAAATGCTTATCTCAAAGGACTGCACCTTTCTATAATTGCTACATTTTGTCTGAAACTATAAAATATTTTTCTCCTTGCCAAAGCCACTGAGAATAAGGTCCAATGTTTTAATGTTAGAAAAAAAAAAAAAAAGTATTTAAATTTAAAATTCAATAATATAGAATTTCAGCTTTGAATAAATAATCTAATAATGTTGTGTATTGTCAGCTCTTTGAGATTCTCCCAATGGATGAGCTAACTGTGGGATATCTACTGTGTAGCCAGATTGCTGTAAGATAGGTATAGGAAAGCAAATAAACAAAAGAAATCCCAAGAGAACCTTGTCCATTCTATTTCATTCTATTCCATAATGATACTACAGTAACTTTTTTTTTTTTTTTTTACTTCTGAGCTATGCACCTGAGTTATCTCAGTTTTGATGGCTGTTTCCTGGCTACAACTTCAATGGAACACATCACAATACCTGAAAACTGTTACTATAGCCCAGTCTTGGCACTAGGGCTATGATTCATCTCACTTGATTTGTCATCTAAACATCAAGTGCCTGAATTTTCTCTTCGATCACTAAAGATAGATAACTCCAGAAAGTGAACAATCTCATAAATGGTTTTTCTCTGTATGGTTTATCTTCTGGAACTGCCTGTCTTTCTGCTCTATACCAGTTAGAGCTTATATGACTAGATGTCTAAATTTGTAATAGACAAATTTCACTCTCAAAGTCTACTGACTGTATGTGAAAGTATTGAAATAATTTCATTTTAAAAAGGGTACTTCAAAACATAATTCCAAAATAATATCTTTTTTTCCTTTTTTTTTTTTTTTTTCATAAATCTACTACTTCTGGGGGGAGACCTCATCGCCCTCTACAACTACCTGAAAGGAGGTTGCAGAGAGCTGGGGATGAGTCTCTATAACCAAGTAATAAGCAATAAGACAAGAGGTAATGGCCTCAAGTTGTGCCAGGGAAGGTTTAGACTAGATATTAGGAAGCATTTCTTTACAGAACAGGTTGTTAGGTTTTGGAATGGGCTGCCCAGGGCAGTGGTGGTGTCCACGTCCCTGGAGGTGTTTAAGAGCCGGGTTGACACAGAGTTTAGGGATATAGTGTAGTTGAGAACTGTCAGTGTTAGGTGAATGGTTGGACTGGATGATCTTCAAGGTCTTTTCCAACCCAGACAATTCTGTGATACTGTGATACTTCCTAACTTCCTAATATTGTTAAATGTTTAAGGTACATTTAATAATTTAATAGCAAAAAGCTTCATTCAATTGCAATATTGAGTCATGACCTTTTACAAATATGAAATGCTTTACAGCCAGGTAACTGGGTAACCAAGTGTCCTGGTTCAGCTAGGATAGGGTTAAGTTTCCCAAGCAGGGAGGGGGAAGGGATCTCCAGCCGGGTTATTCATACCATCGTGAGGTTAGGTCCGGCATGGCAGCACGGGAAGCTTTCCTTTGTGGCTTTTGTCGCAGGGAACACTCAGCAGGCTGTCTGTATCCATTGTGGTATTTCTCTGTATATCTTTTGTCTTGTTTACTGTTATTACTGTTGTTATTATCTCTATTGTTGATGTTCAGATTGTTTATTACACTGTTGTATTAAATTTCTTCTTATTTTAACCTGGGGTTTGTGCCCTACTTGTGTCCAAGGGTGGGGGAGGGACAACAGCAACATGGTCTCTGGTCCCGGCAGGGCTTAAAACTATCACACCAAGAAACTTGTTTTCTACAAAGGATTTAGCTGGTTCCAGAAAACTATTCTCTTTCTTATATGAGCCTGAAGTGTAGCTCTCCTGCAAAATGAAAGCATTCCTATTAGTTGACCTGAACTAAAAAGTTCTGCCTATGTCTAACAAACACGTAAGATGCAGATTCGGAAGTGCGAAAGGCCACAACAAAGAAGATGGATGGCAGTATCCTCACCACTAGACCAGGAAGGCTCGTTATCATCAACAAGTTGTCATCAAGAGGATACAAATAACGGAGTATCAGACAACGACATTCATGATCGAAATTCCAAATATTCTGAAGTAGAATATATTACATCTTTCGTTATGTAAGGGTGATAGCAGTCGCTGACCTCACAGCAAGATTATTTGCATATAAAAAGTTACATGGAAACTAGCAGATAAAAGATTCAACAAAAGAGCATATTTGTTATAAGCTGAAAGTCAAAGTTGGACTATAGTAAAAACAGTAGTGATAACAAAAGAAAGTTTATTGTGTAACCAGTCAAATTCTTCATGTGTGGATTTGCTACAAGTATCCAGGACTGACAGTAGAGTTGAAAGCAGCCAAAACCAAGCAAGAGTTCCAAGTATCAGATGTCAAAAAATGCATGTTTTTCTTAACCCTTAGAACTGCACCAGAATTCAATAAGTAAACCTGTTCCAGTCACATTATCTCTTTTTACAGTATTAAGAAGAGACAAGAAGACTTAAATTGATCTGTCAGGTATAAAGCATATTAAAGTCCTTCCAAAAAATTTAATTAATGAGTGCACACAGGATAAAATAACGTTCATAGAAGCAAAATAAAAAGTTCTAGGCACACATATTTGTCAACTTCATACCTGATCCTCTGTATTGCTTACATTTTGAGCTGATTTTCTGATCTGTTTGAGTGTCTCCAGCTCTGTGTCTTCCAAGGAATGCACAGGGATCGTTCTGGGAATAGCTCACCCCCTTCCAGACAGCACCAAAACAGATCCACCATGGGACACAGCTGAGCCTGTCAGCCAAGCTGGTGGTGCCCCTGGGAAAATGTATTTAAGAAAGGACAAAATGCTGCACAGCAGTTGTGAGAGACAGGAGTGAAGAAAAAGAAGTGTAAGAAACAATCGTGCAAACACCAAAGTCAGAGAAGGAGGAGGGGAAGGAGGTGTTCCAAGAGCCAGAGCAGAGATTTCCCTGCAGCCTGTGAAGACCATGGTGAAGCAAGTTGTCCTTCTGTAGACCACGGGGGACCACACCAGAGCAGACATCTGCAATGCAGCCCATGGAGGGCCCCACACTGGAGCAAGTCCTGAAGGATCTGTGGCCTGTGGAGATAAGCCCATTCTGGAGTAGTTATTGAAGGGCTGCAGTTTGTGTGAAGCACCCATACTAGAGAAGGGGAAAAGTGTGGTGAGGAAGGAAAGAAACTGTCATAGACTGACCACAACCCCCATTCCTCACGCTCCTGCGCTGCGTGGGGATGGGCAAGTGGGTAGAGGAGTAGGGAATGAAAGAGTGAAGTTGAGCTGCAGGGGCACTGTTTTAATTTTGGTTTAGTTTCTCACTATCCAAATCTATTTTGATTGTCAATCAATTAAATTAATTTTCCCCAAGTCAAATCTGCTTTGCCCATGATGGTAATCGGTAAGTGATTTCCCTGGCTCTCTTGACCCATGAGCTTTTTGATCTTGTTCAGGATGGGGAGAGACTGGCTGGCTGGGGGACTGGCAGCCATCTAAGG
This sequence comes from Athene noctua, assembly GCF_965140245.1. NCBI lineage: Eukaryota > Metazoa > Chordata > Aves > Strigiformes > Strigidae > Athene > Athene noctua. Next base: position 218,128,361 of record NC_134037.1, read on the forward strand.
TCAACCCACCACAAGACCCCTAAGAAAATAATTACCATTTTAGGACACTAGGATCCAACGGAAAAACACACAACTAATAAGCACACATCTTCTAAAACCATTGTCATTATATGGTATTTCATATCATGTCATTATCTGATATTTCTGATCCTGATCTGTTGACCACAGAGGCCAGAGCCTGTAAGTAATCACTTCACAGGAAAGAAGGTAAATGAGGAATTTTTGTAACAAGGAAGGAACTACAAATATGATACATGCTTTTATATCAGAATGAGGTTTTATATTAAAATGAGTCACAGAAATTTAGAGGGAGAATTCCTTCTCCCTGACTTTAAGAAGTCTACACTGTAGATATCTATATCTGACATAGTGTATGTTACACGGTCAGTGAAGAGAAATGAGGAATTTTAGAAACCTACTACCTTGAATGCAGATACACATGTACTAGAGGTATATCTTCATTATGAAGAAGCCCGTATCTAGTGTCTAACTGGCACTTCAGATGTCACTATGGTCCTCACATTTGTTGTTTCTTGACTGTGTGAGCACTGAAGGAACATTCAGCAGCATACGCAAAGCATCCCTGTGTCCTGACGGCACTAGAGCAGTGTGGAGCTTTGCTACAGATTATGAGTTGTCTCTAAACTGTCCTCTCTATCCTGCCTGCAGGACCTGGTCACACACCTTTCCCTGAGTGCAACCAGTAGATTACACTTGATATAGGAAAGACTCAATAATAATCACACTGATTCTGGTGGTTTATATCCCAGCTTCACAGCACTACGGTCATTATGTTATTGGCTGTATTTGTGTACTCTTACTCTTTCTCTCCACTCATCTTAGTTTTTCATTTTAAAGGACTGCACTGCTTTAAACCTCCAGATCTAAAAGGGACTTTACTATGAATACCAAATGGGTGGAGGATTCTGCCCTCAGGCCTGATATGAGACACTTCCTTACTCATTCTACTGCTTTCTATGTTTCACTGACTTCCCAGTGTTGTATAGAGAACATGGGCAAGCAGCTCTTGCTTTTGAACTCACAAGGTCCCCAGAGCTACAGTTAGGTTGGGGATGTTGCTCTTGGAGCCAGTTCTTTCCCATACTATTTCTCATAACTGTGCAGCTGTGTGGCAAACCAGATTAAGTGTTCAGCACAATTCTTCCTCCAGTCAAAGCAACAGTTAATTTATTTGTAAGTCTATGAAGAGCAAAGGGAAGCTGCTCAAGGCGGTGTGGACATCCATTAACTTTTCACCCAAGTACTTTTCTAGTCAAGACCAAGACATTGAGAAAAGTTTTGAAATTTAATATAAAGTCACAGCTCTTTGCTAAGTATCAATTCTCAGGAAGTGATTAAGAATCCAAGTCATTACCTGAAAGAAGCAGCCTTAGAAAATCAGCAGCAGCAGTCCACACAGTTGAAAATTCTGTCAAGGTATTTCCACAGGATATTTCCTCTGGTGGCATTGTTGACTGAGGGAGATTGCCAAAGCCAGCAAACGCTGTTGCCATCCTGGGGTCCAGGTCAACAATACAGCTGAGCCTACTGAACAGACAACTTTACCCCTGCTTTTTAGGTAGCTCTTCTTTCCTCCCTTGCTTCCAGTTGGGAAGTCTCACCCTCAGACCTGTGCTAGCTGCAGTGTTCATTGAAGTCAACCAGAAGAAATTCTCCTCCTTTTTTCTTTTTTTTTTTTTTGAGGGGATGTGGAGGTGGGGAAGACTAGGCAAACAGACTATCTTCTGACTTAAAGAGATGGATCAGTTCAACAAGAAATACAATAAAATGTCAGGACTGGCACAAAGGAAAATACCTGACCATGAGTAGTGAAGGAAGGCGTGTGAAAGAGGCATTAAGTGGGCTCAGCTGTATTTTCAAACTGTACTTCAGCTTCTATTTCACTTCTCAACTACAGGTATAAAGGTAGTGAGCTTTATGATTCCCCTTAGGACAAATAATGGTCTGAGAATGATAGAGTTTGGCTCTGCTTACTTGTGATAAATCTTTAGGAGTTACAGGACTACATGTTTTTTATGCCAACGGCATTTGAAGCCAGCCTTCTTAGTCATTAAATCAGTTGTTTTGTTTGAGGAAATAAATGGTTGAAGACACCTTGAGGCTAGTTTGGGGGCATTCACATCCCAGGTAATCTGTGAAGAGTCCCTTTTCTCTGTCATACTATTTTGTGCTATATATGCTTAAATTATGCCTAGTTTTTCACACTGTGTGAGAGCTGTCTCACCTAGCTTCAGATGTTTGTGCCTACAGCTGACCTAATCATCCTACTTTGCGCTTTCAGTCAAAGAAAAAGTAATTTTTAAGGCAATTTCAGGCAGTTAATCTAAACTATACCAGGGAGGGCTTCTTTCTCTTCATTGACCACAAAGGAAGCACAGTGACATGTTTAGATGTAGCTTTTATAGACATCTGTCTGCCTTTGTTCTGCAGAGAGGATAATCCCTACTGCAATTGGAGTGGTGCAGTCACATACAATCAAGTAGTGTGCTGCAATCTCTGAAGATCTGTAGAGTGAAACCCTTGTTACACTACATGAGTTTTGTGGGTTTTACACCATAGTAGTTCTAGTCCAACTCACTGCACTGTGTAAGGGCCTGCTCCCTGGTATGTTCTACTCCACGGCTGGGGGTGGTGGGATGGGACCTGGTTGTGAGGCCCTGCCCTGCCACATCTTTGGGGAGCTCCTACGGCTCCCAGTCCTGAGTTACTGCATCTCAGTAACGATTGTCCAGTGGTGATTGTTCTGCATTGATCAAACCGCATCTTCTAGTTTAGTTTCATCAAAGCTGAATCCAGTTTGAGCACTGAGACCATCTGGTTGGTTATGAGAACCAGGACATGGTAAGCTGAGCTGACCTGGTAATCCATTTCAAAAGAAAAATCTTGATCTAAAGCAAAAGGCCAGTGGAGACACAGCATGTGGTTTCAAATTTCTTTAGATAACCGAGGCAATTCATTAATTTTAAAATATATAACATTAAATGTGATTTGTGGAGTCTACTTTGGTTTACTCTGCTAACATATATCCATTTGTTTAGCCCATGGTGTGAAGGACCGTAAGTGTGAGAAGGTAGAAAATGAGATATGGATCCAGATATCAACAAACAAGAAGATTTCACTAAGGTTTGCACTAATACCTGATCGTTTATTTTCTGTAGGCTGTGTTTTCTTCTTGGGTACTGCCATTGTTACTGTAGGTATCCTGTATTTGGTCCTGATGTTCTTGTCAGGCATGTAGATAAGAACTGGAAGTGTAAGTCATTCTAGGTCCATCCCAGCTATTACTAAAACACACTGGATTGCAGCAAGGCCCCAGAGAAGGTATTAAAACATATATATGACTCCAGACAACAAGACAACATTTTAAGCAGCCCCAGATCTCTACAACTGACCCAAAGTATTTGGAAACACGTTGTCTGCATGGTTATTCTCCAGCATTATTAATAACCTGTTTCCCTTAAGCAACTGATTTTTTGTGGGTCTTCTGAGTGGCTGCTTATGATAGGTTTCACTGTACACAATAAGTTTCTAACTATAGGCATTCTCTGTGTGAAGAAATTTATATCAGTGACATATGATTCCAAGAAACTCACAAAAAACAAGAAGCAAATCTAAGCTCAAAATACAAAATGGACACTTGTCCAAAGAAATAAATAATGGGCCAATGTGCCATAAATTCAACAGCAAAACTCATGTCATTCTGTATGAAATTTGAGGATATTTGAACAGCAGTAGAACAGAGCATTTTAATATGTCACCAAGGCAATTTCTTCTCCATGTATTCTTATTAAAGCCTTAATTATTTACTCAAGCACTTACTTTTGAGTACCAAATCTTGTTCACTCTCTTTAAAAGACAGAGGATACCAGATTTTTTTATTATACTCAACTTGATTCTGGTTTTCTTTGGAAGGATAAGCCATTGAATTTCCCTACCTTTCTGGTGAACCTTCAAGTATACCTTTATGCATGAATCACACAGAATCGATACATCAATGTGGACTGCAGCATCAGGTGTTCCAGATCAGACAGGATCGAATTCAGTTGTCTAACCAAAGCCATCTTGTGCCATCTGCAAAGCCTCATGATATGGCTTCCAGTGGCCACTCAGAGATGTCTGTCTCCTTCAGGTCCTCTGTCCTTTCTGTCAGCATCATACAAGAAGATATCCTGCTATGATTAAAATGCCTGAAGAACCAGAGAAACTGGATCTCATGAGCAGTATGTTTTCAAGGAGTACATCCAGTGCCCAGACACCAAGAAACAATTCAATCATCAGAACTGGTTCCCAATGGAGAAAATATTTCAGACAGCAGTCTTCTGTCACTTACTACAGTGTTTTTAAGGAAAGCTCATAAGTAAAGCAGCAGCACAGAAGTACCCATAAGAATAAAACCTGTTTTCACACCAGTATAACGGGCCAAGATCAACCTTGGCCAGCTGCCAGATGCTCATCCAGTCACCCTCACACTACCCTTCCTCAACAGACAAGGGGAGAAAATAAAATGGAAAATCTCATGGGTTGAATTAAAGACAGAGAGATGACTTATCAGTTACCATCACAGACAGAACAGACTTGGGGAAAAATAATTTAATTTATTGTCTACTGAAAATAGTGTTGGATGGTGAGAAACAAAGACAAAAACTAAAACACCTTCTACCCATCCCCAGTGGTGCAGGGCAATAGGGAACGGGGGCTGTGGTCAGTCCATAATAGCTCTTCTCAGCTGCTCCTTGCTCCCATGCTTTCCCCCTGCTCCTGCATGGACTCTCCACAGCTGCAACTTCTCTCAGAAATATCCACCTGCTCTAGTGTGGTGCCCTTCATGGCTGCAGTGTGGATACCTGCTCCACCATGGTCTCCTCTGGGGGCTGGCTGCAGGGGAATCTCTGCTCCAGCACTTGGAGAACCACCTCCCATCCTGCTCTCACCTTAGTATCTGCAGGGCTGTTTCTCATAACATACACAAGTCTATGGGACCAGATGGGATACACCCGAGGGTGCTGAAGGAGCTGGCTGGGGTGCTTGCCAGGCCACTTCCTATCATTTACCAGCAGTCCTGGCTGACCGGGGAGGTCCTAACAGATTGGAAATTGGCCAATGTGACGCCCATCTATAAGTAGGGTGGTAAGGATGATCCGGGAAATTACAGGCCTGTCAGCTTGACTTCGGTGCCCAGGAAGCTGATGGAGCAGCTCATCCTAAACATCATCATGCAACACATGAGGGACAACCAGATGCTCAGGCCCAGTCAGCGTGGGTTTATGAAAGGCAGGTCCTGCCTGACAAACCTGATCTCCTTCTATGACAGAGTGACCTGCTTATTGGATGAGGGAAAGGCTGTAGATGTTCTTTACCTTGACTTTAGCAAGGCTTTTGACACCATTTCCCACAGCATTCTCCTGGCAAAAATGACTGCTCGAGGTTTGGACAATCGCACACTTCGCTGGGTAAAAAACTGTCTGGATGGCCGGGCACAGAGAGTTGTGGTGAACGGAGTTAAATCTGGTTGGCAGCTGGTCACAAATGGTGTCCCCCAGGGCTTGGTTTTGGGGTGACTCCTGTTTAACGTCTTTATTGATGATCTAGACGAGGAGATGGAGTGCACCCTCAGTCAGTTTGCAGGTGACCCCAAGTTGGGTGGGAGTGTTGATCTGCTCAAGGGTAGGGAGGCTCTGCAGAGAGACCTGGATAGGCTGGAGCGATGGGCTGAGGCCAACTGGAGGAGTTTCCATAAGGCCAAATGCCGGGGGCTGCCCTTGGGCCACAACAACCCCCAGCAGCGCTACAGGCTTGGGGAGGAGTGGCTGGAGAGCTGCCAGTCAGAGAGGGACCTGGGGGGGTTGATTGACAGCTGGCTGAACAGGAGCCAGCAGTGTGCCGAGGTGGCCAAGAAGGCCAATGGCATCCTGGCTTGTGTCAGCAATAGCGTGGCCAGCAGGGACTGGGAAAGGATCTTACCCCTGTCCTCGGCACTGGTGAGGCCGCCCCTCGATTCCTGTGTTCAGTTTTGGGCCCCTCACTACAAAAAGGACATTGAATGACTCGAGCGTGTCCAGAGACGGGCAACGAAGCTGGTGCAGGGTCTGGAGCACAGGTCGTACGAGGAGTGGCTGAGGGAACTGGGGGTGTTTAGTCTGGAGGAGGCTGAGAGGAGACCTCATCACCCTCTACAGCTACCTGAAAGGAGGTTGCAGAGAGCTGGGTTTGAGCCTCTTTAGTCTAGTAAAAAGCGACAGGACAAGAGGGAATGGCCTCAAGTTGCACCAGGGAAAGTTCAGACTAGGTATTAGGAAGCATTTCTTTACAGAACAGGTTGTTAGGCGTTGGAATGGGCTGCCCATGGAGGTGGTGGAGTCCCCATCCCTGGAGGTGTTCAAGAGCAGGGTCAATTTAGAGCTTAAGGATATGCTGTAGGTGGGAACCGTGCTAGGCGAACGGTTGGACGAGATGATCTCCAGGGTCCTTTCCAACCTAGATGATTCTGTGATTTTGTGGTTCTTTTTTTTTTTTTTCCTCAGTCCTCTCTTGGCCATTTTTTTTTTCCCTTTCTTAAGTATGTTTTCTCCTGAGGTGCCCCCATCTTGTCTTAGGGGCTCAGACATGCCCTGTGGTGGTGGGTCAGCTGAAGCGGGCTGGAACCGTCTGTGTTCAGCACAGGGCAGCCCTGATCTCACCTCAGAGGCTGCCCTGCAGCCCCACCTGCTACTAAAACCTGGACACCTGCACCCAGTGCAGTGACCATAACCTTATTTTCAATTGTTTCATCAATTAAAGAATTTATCGTTTAAGATGAGTTTTAACTGTGCTATCAGCAAACTCATGAGCTTTCTGACATTGAATATTCATTTTTAAATGCAGATTGCATTGGAAGAACTGAAGTTAAGCTCAGGGATTTTTAGGGAGTATCTACCTAAGAAAGTGGTCTTGTTTTCTTATATCACATTGTACATTATCTACAGTGGGAAGTGCATAAACAGATGAGGCATAAATTATACAGGCTTCTTCATGTATTCATCATGCAGTATATGCTCATAACAGGTCTAAATTATATATGAAAAATTGTCAAATGCACTCTGAATAGGCTCTTGCATGTACATGATTTGAAGGGGCAGACTAGCACAAAAACACATACTCCCTCCAGCTGAGTATGTGCAAAACTGGCAACGCAAAAGCAGGCTCCCAGTAACCCGGCTAAACAAAACCTCCTCCCCTAACACAGCATTTGTACTACACCACTGATACATTGTAAAAGCTCTTCCTTCATTGCAAGTACCCAGTGAACTGCACAGACTTCCACCAGACACTGCGAGCAAACTCCAACTGTTTACTGGCTGGATATTTTATTCTGTTCAAATTACTGCTTTTCCCCATACAAACTGAAATGAACAGTAGTATCTTTTCCTGTCTGTCCTCTGTAATTGCTGTTCAACAGCTAAAGAGCATATTCAGACCATCATTAGAATCTTAGTTGGTACCAAAAATACAATTCCTTGCTGTTGCAAAATAAGAAAAAAGTGATCAGCTTTTAACAGATAGTGTTGATTTGACAAGTGTGAAAATGACCGGACGTTTCTTAGAAGTACTTAAAGTTTTGCAGGAACCTGTGTTCAGCTGCTTGAAAACAGAGCTGGAGAGTTTGACTGCAAAATGGATTGAAAATAATAGAGGTTATGTGGCCCATGGGAAGATAATTTTCAAAGGAACATATTGTAAGGCTGTGGAACATAAAGTACCTGTTAACATGCATAAAATATATTTGTTCACTCTGCAGCTACTAGTTTCAATATCTGAACTATAACTGATATCTCAGTTGAGAGCAGGTAACATTTGCTTGTGTAAGTTACAAAAAAGTACCTATTCTTCTATGAGAGAAATAGCAGCTGGAAGACATCTATTGTTAAAAATCTTCAGATCCTGTTAGGAGCTGATTTGCTAGAAGCTATTTTTTTGAAAGCTAGGGAATTTGGAATCAAAATAAACAGGTTATATAGCACTGGGTTTTTGTGTGGCATGTTGCATAATGTAATGCTTATGAGACCTTGAAGCATGGAACAGAGTACCAAATAACAAAAAAAATTACCAATATGGAGCTAGAAGATTGAAAGTTTGGAAAGCATTCATGACAGAGTGCTGCATAGCCCCCATTACTTCCAGCGCCTTCTGGAAGGCTAAATGGATTTGGATTATTTACTAACATGGTTTCTAGAGCAGCCTTGAGGCCAATTGTATTGGCAGAAGAGAAATGAGCTGATATTCTGACACAGGATGTGAAAGTGCTGTCAGGGGCACAGAGCAGGGTCGCTTCCTTCATTATGCACAAAGGCAGACTATTGTGAAACTATGACCCAAGTTAGACCTTCAGCTCTGAGATAAAGTGACAGCCTTGCAGAGAGTCAACTTGTGCATGATGTAAGTTATGAAAAGTCTGTTCCTGACAGAGCTCTGAGAAAGTGCTCCAATGGAGTCATTAAAACTGTGATAACTTGCCTGAAAACTTGTCCCAAGGATTCAAATCACCTCAGCTTGTTCTTGCTTCATTATTTTGCCTTTTTCACATTCTTTTCCTTCTAATTTTCAGATACACTAGTGTATTATGGAGCTAATGAGCAATCTGCATGATATCACTGAAATTTAAGCAGAAAACAGTAAGGGGAAAGAATTCCATACGATCCTGCAGAAGGAGAAAAACAGGAGTATTAAGGCAGGCTAAAACCTGGCAAACAGAAAAAATAAGATTTGTTTTCCCTGTCTTCTGTGTCAGGAATAAATACATTCTGATATGTTCAAAGATGATTTGGATATTCAGTATTAACTCACTGGGGTTTGTGCTACCCAGAGCATGTTCTTTTTTGCTGAAAAAATCTCTGGAAATGATTTTTAAGTGTATATGTCACATTAGATTGCATGGATCTATTTGGAAGTGAACCTCTCATCCTATGACCTCACATCACTTCCCGTGCAGCACAGTTCACAAAAGCCTAATAGCAAAAAATCCACTTCTGTTCACAGCACAAGGGGAAGCAGGTCAAAAAGGTGGGGGAGAAAAAAGTGTAAGTGACTCAAATTTCTCTATGGATTTAGACACTGATTGTCCAAAGGTGTAACCTGGCTGCTTGGTGATTGCTTTTCAGTGATTTTATACCAGTGTGTAAAATCCTTGGGGACAAGACTGATACGACAGTGTCAGATTTGCCGCCTTTTATCAAGATCCTCTCCAATTTCAGAAAGTGGATTGGGGAGCATAGACAAGCTAAACCACTAAAAGTAGCACAACCTGAATTTCTCCCTGTGCTTCCATGTACTGGGGGTAGGGGGTTCCCTGTTGCCAAACAGGCAGCTGAGTGCTGTAAAAGGCAGCTAATATTGCTGTCTTTTGAAAACAACACTTGTAAGCGCTTTGTGGCTCAGATGAAATTGCACTTACCTTGTAGCTTTAGGCCATTGGTTTAAGTCCAAGTTGATGTTTTCAGCTCATTGAGTCCCTGGTGGACAGACGTCCACCACACAAAACCACTGTACATAATCTTGTAAACCTGGCAGTCAGTGAATTAGAGAAGCATAAAAACTGATACTGACATGGAATAAATTACCCAGAACAGTAGGGAAGGGTCTGAGAATGTGACAAGTAAGAGGAAAAGGGAGACAAAAAGTTGAAAACTCTTATTTGTCCACCAGCTATTACTTTTGCCCTAAATCAACTTTCTTTTTCAAGCTTCTTAGTCACACTTTGAAAATAGAAGAAAATTAAAACAGAAACAGCTGCTATTTCACAGTGTTTAAGGAAGGGACATTCATAAAACTCTGGACCTAAAACCAGGAACTGTGTTTAGAGAATGTAATAGGATCATCAACGAGAAACTCTTCACACATTTATTAAATTAGGAGGAGCCTTTTGCTACAGGATCTCACACAATATTTTGTTTATACAGTGAAGTAAAAGAGAGCAGCACGGGGCAAAATAAATCCTTTGCTATTAAAAATAAAACATGATCACATTTATTCCTCCTTATAAAAGTGGAAACACAGAGAATCAGATGTAGGACTTCAATACAGACTTCTATTTACAGATATGGACTCAACTAAATAAGGTATCATTTTGCTTCTGAAAATTAGAGCACATTCAAATTTTGAATAAATATCCCCAACACTGCAGGATAAAGAATTTATGCTCCCAAGCTTAGCTCTTACATGTAAACCTTGAGCTATTGCCAATCATCTGTCCATGTTAACAAGCAGAACAAATATAAGTGCAGTAAGAGCTAAGGATTTCAAATGCAGTGAAGTAGTTTTCCAGTACAGCTCAAATTAAATGCTTTTATTCTGAATTTTCATGTAGCAGCTTTTCAGATGAGAGTTCTTACACTTAAGTCTATAATCTTATCATCCTTTACTTTGGTGGAGCTACTGGAGTGAGTAAGAATATTCAGTCATTGGAGAGGTTTGTGGAAATGAGTCCTTAGAGTAATTTAGAACTTGGATCTGTCCATTTATCTGAAAAAAGGACAAGATGCGGGAAGAATTAGTAGAGACCTCCATAGGGAGACTAGTAATGCATGGGACTAGTAGTCTATATCCTTCACAGACAGTGCAGTAGGAAACATAGATGTGAGATTTGTAGGAAGAGGATATGCCATTTATTAAGAGACAAAATAACTGTCAGAAGTTAAAAACAAACAAACAAACAAACAAAACAAACAGAAAATCTTTTCTGTAATTACTCAGGCACAAAAATAGACAGCTGACACTGATACTTGAAGAGAATGGTTTGGTAGAAGAAGTTGGATTATCCAGAAAAATCTCAGAATTTCAAAACCAGGAGTAAGGCAATTTCTAAGCAAAAAAATAGTTAAAGTAGTGGCCAAAAAACCTTCACAGTAACCAAGAGAGGGAAAATTTCTAGCTTTAAATTTCTATCAGAGACAAACTGGGATATGTAGTCTCTAAAAACCTGAAATTGAGGCAATCTTGATTTACGGGATAGAAAGAGGTAAGAGGATAGGGAGGTAAGAGGGGTAACAAATGCAGTTACCTATACTTTTGAAATCCATTTTTTCATGAACTGTCTTCTTCATAGTATGTTCAAATAGTGTTAGACCTTCCTTGATCTCAAGAATGCCTTTCTGTCTCCTGATAACAAGGGAATCAATTAAGAATAATGGAAAAGGGAGGGTCCCCAATGGGTTTTTCATTCCCTTCATAGGTCACACTCAGATTTATGCAAGGGAAAAAGTGATCTGAAAGAAGGAGGAGCAAATTCTCTCACTTTTTTTTTTTTTTTTTCCACAAAATCCTTTAGATGGTGAATTTATAACCAATAAACTCAAATGACATAGGACAGGTTCCTACTGACATCCTGAAAACCTCACACTTTGAATAAAATGAGCAGTTGCTTGCACTCACCAAAGGATTATCTCATTTACATTTTCAAAAGGGATTACAGCGCCTTTAAAGGACAAGCATCTTTTGGGCTAATTAATTTTCTCAGACTAACTTGCAATGTATAGTGAGCACTTGATTAAATATTAATATGGGGTATGGGGTCACAGTTTTTGCAATATTCTAAATCTGTTAGTGTATTGTCAGTGACTTCAAAATGTAAGTATATGCACAAATGTTTTTTTGTACACGTGTATATGTATGTGTTGTGGGAGAAGAGAGAAAACGAAGAGGACTAATAGACAATTGCAATATCTGGCTCCTGCTGAGGAATACAGGGAAATTTGCTCTAAGTGAACAGAATGCCATGCATTTAATCTCCATTGGTAATGTGATATAGTTTTAGAATCCAGGAATTTCTGGACGTTATGCATAGATATATGCATAGATATATGATATTTAGTGTAAGCTTTTCACATAAACATTCAAAAAACATCAGGCTGAAGAGTGTGGTACCTTAGATCAAGGAAAAGCCCCACACTACCCCCTAGTGATCAAAGTTTGGTGACCTCCAAATAACAGAAAACACAATAAGTGGACTTTAGATCACAAGAACAAAAAAATGCCCAGGAGCGATGCAAGTCACTGCTGGTGTTCTTTACTTAGGATCCTTTTTATGATAGAAGAATAAAGCAATGGCTGTCGAAAGGCTGCAACTTCCAATTCCTTGGTCTGAAGCCTCAGTCTTAGTAACCAAACAAATATAAAAATGTGTATATATTCAGAAGGAGAAAAACCCAAAACCTCAGGGGAGATATCTCAAGTGTTAAGGTTTGTAAAAATAAAATAAACCAGAAGGTTTTATTGCCACCTTATAGTTGCCAAAAGATGTTTTCTCAGTTTTGCGAGCTATTTGCATTGTTGAAATATACTGATTTATCAGATACCATACATACATGTATTTCTTATCTTTACATAATCTTGAAATTATAGAAACCAAAAGTCAGGCCTATATGTGTATATAGATAGTAAAACTGCAAGAAAATAAGCAAGCGTTGATTTATGTATCTGAGACCAGAATCTGAATCTTAAAGGAAAAAAGAAACACCACCACCAATTTCAGTACAACATTATAGAGATTTTCATCATGTTTCACTAAAGTAATTAAGAAAGTATAAACTGGGGAAAGGCGTATTCTAAATCAAATCAAAGGAGCGATTTACATTTTAAATTGAAAAGTAACTAAATCAGGCCTTTTTTATCTAACAAAGATACACCAAGATCAAAATGAAAAGGGTTCTGTTTTCATTTTGCCTTTCCATTTTTTCTTTGACTGATAAAGCAGTCAGTTCTTTTGGATGCTCTAATCAGTGAGAAATCACAAACTTATTTGCAGAGGTTCTCTGAGAGTACTTCTGCTTTTGCTGACATAGATTATGCTGACATAGCCTTATCCACAGGTGCATAATCTGCATAGGGTGCTCTCTCTTACATATTACCTAAAATCAAAGCCTTACAAAATGAATATGCTTCAATATCTATCTCACTAGATTTCAATGTGGTTAATTGCAGTTGATCTATCATATTCTAACTTTTACATTAAATTTACTACCACAGTATCTTAGAACCTGTCAAGTCAATGCATGAAGTGCCATCTATAAGCTATATTTCTCTCTCCTTCCCAGAGGACACCTCTTAAGGTCATCTTTTTTATTCTTTATTTTCCTTTAGCAAGTTCTGCTGAATGCGCATCCTCTTTTCTTTTGTTGCAGTTGTGGGAAAACTTCATCCTTGCAGCTGACAACGTCATAATATGTAGGAAAGGGAGATATTGAAAGAGCTGGCAGCTCTTAGATTAGAATCATCAGGGCCATGGGATGCTCTAAATCTGATATTCCATTTCATGATAGGCCACTAGTGTAAGACAGGCCATGCAGGAAGCAGTCAACACTATGATGGAAAACATCCAGAGGAAAATAATGCTAATAGGAGGGGAAAAATGTGAGACAAAATCAGGCATTCAGGATTTCTTAGAGCAGATGCACTTCTCATTGAGACAGAGCAATATTATGTTAACAGGAGAGCAATAGCTGAGGCAAGCAATAAAATCAAGATAATAAGAAAGACTGGAGGGTTGAGAAGGAAAATCCACAGCATCCAACCTTTTGAAAAGGCTAAAGAATAATAAATTGAAGGGTGGTGCCACACCCTGAAATTACCTTGGTGTGGTCTCAGACCCACGAAAAAATCCAGAATCATGGTAGGTGTAAACACTTTTTTTTTTTTTTAAAAAAAAAGCTAAATATAAATATACATCCAAGAAAAAAATCAAAGATGCTTGAAGAAAAGAAACATCTGTTATAGCTCTCACCATCTAAAGGCCTTTCCAGAAGTGCATACTAACAAATATTACACACTACCTTTAAAATTTGATTATTTATTATTAATTCATATGAAATGAAAATGAGAACATTCATGCTGGTCCTGTACCTGTATTGCAAAGGTGAATTGTTGGTCCTATTTCTAGCATTATTATTGGAATAGAGAGTCAAGGACTGATCCTTGGCCCCAAGGCCAAGTCACACAGGCTGGATCTTGTCCAAACTGTTTAGGACTACCTCTCTCTAGAAAAGATGTGTTGGAGAAAATTAACCGAAGCAGTCCTAAAAAGAGCTAGGGAATAAATTGAAAATTAAGCATATAGGCACTCAAGATTGTAGTGTTTGACTCCTCTGACTTGCATTTAGCTGTGCAGACATGTCTAAAAGCTCTGCAATAAACTAGAAAAGACAGAAATAATTTTACCCAAACCAAAGCAATTTGAAATGGGGAGGTTGGTTGGATTTTTTTTTCAAGGCATATCCTGCATGTTTGTACAGACAATATAACATGGAGATTGTAGGACTGTGTGTATTTAATTTCATGATAAACACAAATAGTTGATAGGCTACTACTTCTGAGGCTGATCTATTCAGTTATTAAATTATTTTTCAATCCCTCATGCAACTCTGACATAGTATCATAAAGTTTAAGGAATTCATACTTGTCATGCTCACAGGTATAACTCTTAAGAATAAACAACTGTTATACACATTTTAATTATTAATCCCTTTCCTTCTCACCTCCCTCGAGATTGATTTGTATCTGTTCCCATCTCCTTATATCTATATTTATTTTGTTTCTTACACACATGTTTAAATTTAATCTGATTGTATCCTTAGGCCTGTTGTTGATAATTAAACCCACGTATTTTATTCCCTACAGCACGCACTGCAAACTCTGTCTCTAAAAATGAGTCTGAAGCTTCCCCTTGATCTCAGTAAAATTATAGTTTGGTTTCCCTTCTGATTCATTTTGTATTGGGCATGGGTTTAGATTTTTAAACTGGGGTAAATATGCATTCCTATCTTTAAAGCAGTTTTTCTGATTGATGTCAAGTGAGTATTTGACCTGCAGTTCAAACCTGTTAGCAAAGATGGAAACAGTAATGAAATGCCAGTTGTGTCTAGACCTGCAATTTTTTTTTTTTTTTTTTTTTTTTTTTGTGCTAAACTTATTAGTCACATACCTGAAATGTATCTTACTGAAGCAACCAGAGATTTAAAAGTTTTTCAGAAAGAGTGGGGGTGAAATGAAGGAAGTGACAGGCAAATTTAGGTATCCAGTCAAATACGTTATACCAGAGAAAATTTTTCGCTACCATTATGATTTCATACACTGTGCTAAGCTTTACAAAGTTCAGGCTCAGGGGTCTTCTTCATGACAATATATAGACAGATCAATAGTAGACTGTAAACTTCATTTACCCATTTAAATTGGCACTCTGAAGACATGGGAACTGTTCAAATGAGCAATGTTTCCAAAACACCTAGACACTGATGGCATTGTTCTTTTATGTTTAAAATCAATTATAATTTCAGTCTTCTCCAGGTAACGCCACATTCATCCATCATGAAAAAAAAGACTGTCTGATAAACTATAGTCTTTGGACCTGAACATATTTCTACATAGCATATGAATGCCCAGGGAAGGATCTTTCTGGATAAACACAGAATTTATATGAAATAAGTACACCACTGAACATGTCAGCTTGGCAGAGACTTTGGAAAATGCATATGTACCCAGAAACATATGTTTTTCCAATTCTACCAGCTGTATTAAATGAAAGATAAAACCTCTTTTTATGTACCTTTCTTTTCTTGTATCATGAGATATTCACAGCTAAACTACAAAGGCAGTGTGTATAAAAGCTATTGGGTCAGTGAACAACACACGAGGTTTACAATACAGAAAGTTAAACAACTTCACTCAATATCATCACTAATGGGAAACATTTTCATTAATTCAATTTTCTTTTCCCCCCGTGTCATGTGGCTCTGCTTTTTGATATGCTATGCAAACAAATATATCACACCCGTTAAGTCCGAGCCCTTACCTTGCCATTTTTTGACCCTGTAAATAGAATCTTACAGATTCTTTAGGTTGCCCTCTTCTGCATTTTCCTTCATCTCCTTATTCAATACAATCTGAAAAAAAGTCCCTGAGAAACTCTGAGAAAAGTATTTGTAGTGGGCCACTGCAGAAGACACTGTAATGAAGGGACAGTGGCTTCAAGCAGACTCTCGGGAGAGTTTAACCATACACCTTGGTTGTAGACACCTGTTTGTTTTAACATGAGTGACTGCGATATAATCTGAGTATATATCATGACAGATTTGTCAATCTGACCTTGGTGCCAGAGAAGGTCATGGAGCAGGTCATCCTGAGTGCCATTAAAAGTCATATAATGGACAAAGAGATGATCAGGCCTAGTCAGCATGGGTTTATGAAAGGCAGGTCCGGCCTGACAAACCTGATCTCCTTCTACGACAGGGTGACCCACTTATTGAATGAGGGAAAGATGTGGATGTTGTTTGCCTTGACTTTAGCAAGGCCTTTGACACCTTTTCCCACAGTATTATCCTGGTAAAACTGGCTGCTCAAGGCTTGGATGGGCACACGCTTCGCTGGGTAAAAAACTGTCTGGATGGCCGGGCACAGAGAGTTGTGGTGAACGGAGTTAAATCTGGTTGGCAGCCGGTCATGAGTGGTGTCCCCCAGGGCCCGGTGTTGAGGCCACTCCTGTTTAACATCTTTATTGATGATCTAGACGAGGGGATCGAGTGCACCCTCAGTCAGTTTGCAGATGACCCCAAGCTGGGTGGGAGTGTTGATGTGCTCGAGGGTAGGGAGGCTCTGCAGAGAGACCTGGACAGGCTGGAGCCATGGGCTGAGGCCAACTGGAGGAGTTTCCATAAGGCCAAATGCCGGGGGCTGCCCTTGGGCCACAACAACCCCCAGCAGCGCTACAGGCTTGGGGAGGAGTGGCTGGAGAGCTGCCAGTCAGAGAGGGACCTGGGGGGGTTGATTGACAGCCGGCTGAACAGGAGCCAGCAGTGTGCCCAGGTGGCCAAGAAGGCCAATGGCATCCTGGCTTGTGTCAGCAATAGCGTGGCCAGCAGGGACAGGGAAGGAATCTTACCCCTGTCCTCGGCACTGGTGAGGCCGCCCCTCGATTCCTGTGTTCAGTTTTGGGCCCCTCACTACAAAAAGGACATTGAATGACTCGAGCGTGTCCAGAGAAGGGCAACGAAGCTGGTGCAGGGTCTGGAGCACAGGTCGTACGAGGAGTGGCTGAGGGAACTGGGGGTGTTTAGTCTGGAGAAGAGGAGGCTGAGGGGAGACCTCATCGCCCTCTACAGCTACCTGAAAGGAGGTTGCAGAGAGCTGAGGATGAGCCTCTTCCACCAAGTAATAAGCGACGGGACAAGAGGTAACGGCCTCAAATTGCGTCAGGGAAGGTTTAGACTGGATATTATGAAGCATTTCTTTCCAGACCGGGTTGTTAGGCGTTGGAATGGGCTGCCCATGGAGGTGGTGGAGTCCCCATCCCTGGAGGTGTTTACAAGTCGCACTGACATAGAGCTGAGGGATATGGTGTAGTTGGGAACTGTCAGTGCTAGGTTAATGGTTGGACTGGATGATCTTCAAGGTCCTTTCCAACCTAGTTGATTCTTTTGATTCTTGACATTTGTATATGCTACCTTTAACAATACCACCTATACATACTGCTTATAAGAGCTCATTCCTATGGAGGCGTATAAGAGTTGTTAACACCCTCGGTGAACCTTGGTGTACCATCTAGAAAGTTCAGTATTGTGCAGGTAGCAGATTGATAACTTTGCTTGCTCAAAAGAATCCTATAAAGATGAGAAGAACAGTGACGCTGCTGATCACCAGGGAGGTGATTTACACAGCGTGACATGATCAGACGGGGCTTATCTGATGCTGCATTACCTGGGGTCCACAACATCAGAAAGCACATAAGATTGCTATTACCCTTTCTGCTACTTTTATTAAACCAGTTAACTAGCTTTGATTATCCATGCCTTTCTTATGGTACAGATCTCAAAGGATGCCAAAATAACTGTCATCTCCTTGGTGCAAATCAATATTGAAGAAAAGCTAAAGGCAAGTTAGCCTAACACTGCAGAAAGCACTATTCAGAAACATGTAGGCCTTTTTTCCTAGCAGTCTCCATTGAATATGAGTGCCCCTGAAGCTTCCACATCATTTGCTTCCTTTTGTGATTTCTTTTCATTTAACTGCTCCAAATACTATTGTACACTGGACACCCCTGGACTGATTATATTATTGGCCAAGTTGTCACTAGTGAGAGACAACACTCCCACAGAGTCATGATCCTAGTACTGAATACCAGAAATTCTGGACTTTCTTTGTATTTAGTCCACAGCTGTTATAATTCAGCACGATACCACTGGAGAAAAAGATGTTACACTGAATTTCACCAATGTGCAAAATATGTAGGCTCTTTTTTTTTTTTTTTTTTAAATGAAAAAGAACTGAAATTGCACAAACTTAAAACATAAACCCAAGTGACTAAGGCCTTACTGCTTTTTGATTACTCTATGAGCAGCAAATTCTACACTCCCTTCCTCATGTATTAAGTTTGGATTTCTATAGCTGTAGTGGAATTCTAACAATAAAATTCCTGCAAATATTTTAGAGGTTTGGATACATGAAAAGCCAGGAGTTCAAATTCAGGAGTGACTGGTGAATAAACAGCCATTAACCTTTTTATCTAGAAAATTTATACAATTGCTTACTATATTTTCTTGTCCACAGTTTTGATGTGCCTGTGTCACAGAATTTGTTTGAAAATATCTCAGCCATTGCAATTGCACACTTGATTTTATGATCAACTTGAATATCATGGATAGCCAAGTTTATGCCACCTCAGCAGCAAACACCAGGGCTTGTCTTGCAGGCAAAATGCGATGTGAACATATAGATCCCGTTTGTCCCAGCTGGAGAGAAACAACGTATCTTTTCATTGAAGACGTACTAATAGAAGGGTTTAGAAAGGTAAGCCAGGAGTTAACATCCTTCCCAGCACTTAGCTGCAACACACAAATAATAACTTATATAATAACAATGCTAGATAACATATCAGTGTAGATGATGTGTTAACATTACTTATATTGCATATCCTGATTTTAAAGGAATTGGAGGGGGAAAGAACACGATTCTGAAGTAAGTTTCTGCCTGCCACCTTTCCTCTGCTGCCTGTGATTGCTGTGCTGTGGGGATGGTAGTGTGTGTCAGAGGAACGATAGTGAACGCAGCCGACGGTAGATCAGGAAGGCTTCAGTCCTCACACTCAGGGGAGTGCTGGCACAATGATTAGGACTTGGGGCAGAGCTGGTCCTGGAAAGAAACCCTAGGGACAGCCAAGGTTTGAGAAGAAGTTTTAATACCATTGTTGCTGCTATTGTTTCCAAGTTTCCAGTGAAGACAATTCCCAGGAAAGGAGAAATTAAGAGAACTGCTCAGGTCTTGATGTGGAGAGGTTGTGGACTTGAGCATTGTGTTATCACCTGCACAGGGACATATTATCAATATGTAGTTGTCTCAAGAGACACACTTCTGAATTTTCATTGCCATGTATATGTCAGAGCTGGAGAGAGAGCAAAAACCAGATTTAGATAGCTCAGCAACAGGGTTTTAGGTCATGTCTTTCCCTGTGTTGCTTAATCTAATTTTAGTGAACAAACCCCTAGGTTATACTTTTGCCTTATTTACCCAAACACTGCTGAATTGAATTCGGTGAGTATGAGTTCTGTATGAGCATAATTTCATAGAGGTTCTCAGAAGGTTGACCTGTTTGTCAAAAATGTTTTGAATGTTCTCTGCAATCTCTTTTGTTTTCCTTCTTGTGAAGTGTTCAGAATTAAGTTTTAGTTTGAGGTATGCTGTGAGTTTAAACATTATATCAAAAAGCTTTTTTTATAAGTTGATGTTTGAAACCAAATTTTTCCCTGATTTTTGCCACGTGAAGCTACACTGTCTTCATGGCAATACTGTGAATTTAAAAAACACAGCATCAGCACTTATTTACATTCAAAAAAGAAAAACACTTAGCATAAAGTGCATAAGGTCAGTTTCTGAACACAGTGTATCCAAAGGTACCCCCTTAGTCTAGTATTTCAGTATTTGCAAATTGCAATAAATATTGTACTTGTGTTTTATATGAGAGAAAAAGGTAATAGATAATAGATATCTCTAATGGTTCATTGCTTTTACTCTCAAAATTCACAGAAAGACACAATATGCTCCTACGTTTTGATATTTTGATTTTTGTAATGTATTGAAAAATACTGAGTGTGTGGTGTTTACTGCAAGTGTGTGAATTCTTGTAAGATTTATTAACAGAAAATGGAGCTATTTCTTGTTTCTGACCACAAGTCTAGATACCAGACACTGGCAAAATATGCAGAAAGTACAGAGAACAGGGCAAGCTAATCACCAACCTTGGTTCTAAGAATATTTTGCTCTGCAGTGTAAGTGATTGTGATTCAGCATAAAAGGCAGCTGTAAGCCATAATACTCTCTTTCACTGGAAAGAAAAAGAAATGACCATCCAGCCTTCAAATTACTATACACACCTTCTTTCTAACTTCAGTGAGATTCATTTCTTCTTTCTCTTTCAGTCTTTGTTAAAAAAGAAAAAAAGAAATTTAATGATACTATTCTCATTATACAGCTATCAGTTACATAAAATATCTTTGTTTAGAGGCCTAATAAAATTGGTCATATAAAGAGGAAATGAGATTTTTAATGTAAAACGAAGCTGACAGTGCTCTTCTATTACTATGGTCTTATTAGGGAAAAATTCTCTGACATCTGTTTATCCCCTGCAGCCAACCTTGTATTCAGAATACAGTAATTGATTCACAGCATCCACTGGGGATCTAACTGGCTCACTTTTCCACACCGCACTACACAGGTATCTCTGCAGCTAATTCTGAATGTACATCTACATCGTTATCTCCTGGTGAACTGTGACCCGAAACACTTTGGAGGCCCAGATGAAAGTGTTTCCTCACCCCTCCAGTGCTGGGGGTGCAGGCGTTTCTGCAGCGCGGCAATTCACCCAGGACACCCAATCACAACCAGCCCCTTTGAAGCCCCGCTCAGCTGGGAGACCATGAATGATTCATGGCTTCTCTACACACACTAAAGGGGGAAGAGCAAAGCTAGTGTGTATTATTCAGGACTGCATCCTCAATAAGCCTCCGTGTTCAGCAAATTGCTACAACATTTTCTGCTTAGTCCTCACCTGTACACAACATCTCTTTTTGTGCACAACCTTCTCATTTTAACAAAGATAGACTGATTATCTAGGAAGCCATGTTAATTAACATCAATACAAATAAAGAAGTCCAGCATCAGTGCATAAAGCCAGTGTTCAAAGGATTATAATGAAATTAAGGAAGACCAGACAATTATAATTTTATAGTATCTGAACTATGAATTTTTTGTTTATCCACTTCCATTTCCACTACAGTAACTGTCATCACACAGGCCAATTTGGAACCCAGTTTTGTTTTCAGTTTCAGACTCCGTATATATCTTGCCTGTTTGATGAAAGACTATTAACTCCAGCTCAATGCTGTAGCAACCAAATGTTAGAGCAGAGGATATTTACAACTAGTACCTGCAAAAATACCTGTGGATTTGCATGCATCCAGGCAGTAGAGTCAGACACCAGTCCTGGAAGCATGTCTCATGGAAACACCTTACAGAAAAGATGTCACTTCAGTTGTATTATAGTCCCACTCACAGAAAGATCTCCAGTACAAAAGATAATAATGGCTCAACTAACAAACTCTGTCTTTTATTTCAAAGACCTCAATATACATCTGTGCTGTGGGATCACAAGACTGTGAACTTCTACCAGCTTTTCCACACCATTCAAGCAGACTGCCTGGACCCATCTGAGGTCAGAAGTTGAAAGCCCTGCTACTTAAAAGTAAAATTCAGAAAGTGACAAAGGAAAAAGTCTTCTTCGTTACTGGCATGCAGAGGAGTTAGCACACTAAAAGTCACTCATGAGAGAATGACACAAAGAACGCAGGAGAATTAACTATAACTGCAATTGTAACTTTCCAAGTTCTCAAGATGCTTATCTTCGTAGATCACATACAGCTCATCATCAGTATTTTCAAGTACAATAATTATTAGATTAATGAATTAGGTGAATACAAATCTACCAAAAAAAAAAAAAAAAAAAAAAGCTGATGCTTACTACTGATGCAATGGGATCTCTTGATTTCAGAAGACATGATTGTATGGCTTATGATGCACCTATTATTCACAGTCTCATGTCATATAGAACCGTAGAATCATTCAGATTGGAAAAGATCCTTGGGACCATCTAGTCCAACCATCAGCCCTACTGTACAAAGTTCTCCCCTACACCACATCCCCCAGCATCTCGTCTAAACAACCCTTAAACACATCCAGGGATGGTGACTCCACCACCTCCCTGGGCAGCCTATTCCACTGTCTGACCACTCTTTCTGTGAAAAATTTTTTCCTAATGTCCAGTCTAAACCTCCCCTGTTGGTGTTTAAAGCCATTCCCTCTTATTCTGTCACTAATCACCTGTGAGAAGAGACCAGCATCAACCTCTATACAAAGTCCTTTTATGTAGTTGTAGAGTGAATACTTTAGTATTTTCTCATATCTGGTCCCTTGCCATAGATAATTTTTTTTTTTGGTCAAAGGTAAGATTATATTGTCATGGGTAATGTGTTACCCATTAACTTTCAGAGCCCTAACTCATGCAGTGAGTTGTCAAACGGCACCACTATTTCTCACCCAAGCCTTTCTGTGGTTATATCTATACAAATGGCAGACTTCTCACGTGCAAGTTTGACCTTACTATGTATTTAAATAACCAGCCCTGTAGTTACATTCATGTGAAAGTAAGGTAACACCCACAAGGAGCGCAGCTAAGAAGGGAGATGATTTGGAATTTTTTGACTGACACTATTTATACTTTATTAATATTAGTACAAGTATTAATGCTAATAAACTATCCTTACAACAAGATCAGAGGAAAATACTGCCATATACAGCAAAAAAGAAACAAAATTATATTGTTGCCCCTGCCACTTCACACTTCAATTCTCATATATAGAAATGTGATTTCAAAAAGTGGACTAGGATTTTCTGTATATTCAGTATAGTAACTTTGTCATCTCTTCCTGTGAAAAGTATCTGCTTTACTACAGTTAAGACCTGATTTAAGTAGGTGCTTAAAACAGGATCCACCACATGACACACACTGATAGGATTGGATTTCCTATGGAAAAGGTAGCCACAGTTACTTTTCTTTTAAAACATGAGAGAATAAAGAAGAGGAGACATTTATAACTCCTGAGGGACAGCAAGTTTCAGGGAAACACTGTCTCCCCCACAAAATACAGTTTCACTAGGTTGAAGAGACTGGTTCCTTGCTTTTGCTCCTCCTGACCTGTGAATCTTGTACCTTATTTTACTGCTGTCCAGCTTCAGTAACAGCCAAGAGCTCTTGGAATATGGGAGGTGTGGATGGAAAGCAAATTTAACTCATGTCTTTTACAGCCTGAAGAATTAGCCACAGAAATGAAGCACACCACCTCTGCACTTTAAAATGAGGGAATCTCCTAAATCTTCTCCTACATGAGCAGGAAACATGACTGAGAGAAGATTTTGCAGAGACACAAGCACTTGCTTTACTGTCCTGTCACAGTTTGCAAATTCAGCAAATGGGCAGGTTGTTAGAGAGACCCTATTCCTTAGCACTTTTTGTCAGATAATGACCTCTGATTCAACACATGGGATTTTAGCATCACTTTTCTGAGGTGCTTAACTCTGCTTGTCTAGAATACAGAGAGGTTAGGCTTTTAATTATGGGGTATGTGTATTTCACATGCAGGCCAGATAATTCACAGTTTGCAACCCTGCAGGTTAATGACTTTTTTTCAATAATTTTGTACAAAAAGATATAGCATCCTTGCTCACATTTAAGTAGCTCCAACTAACATCATTAAGTTAATCTATTCAAAAACAATTGAACTGAGATGAGAATCACACTTGAGGGATAAACAGTAAAATAAAAGAGAGAGTTAATCCTTTGGAGTTTTTTTTTTAAAAAAGAGCAAAATAATAAGAGCTGCTAAAGGACTAAGAAGAATTTGCTAAACCAAAACAAGGAATAGTCAAGGCAGACTATAATTCAGTAGGGTTTTATAAATGTATATACATACATGCAAATATATATATGGAGTCAATATATGTGTAATAGGCTCTTTATATCCAAAGCTAAAAGTGAGAGTGAAAAGGTAGTAGCAGGCATCTAGGATTCATTGGCTGGATGTCCTAAGTGCTGGGAGATACAGCTTTGCTCCTTGCTTTCTGTTTGCTCCCTGTGAAAGCCCTCCTGTCTGCACAATGCCTCTGATCCAACAGAGAAAGGCAAATCTCTGGCCCCTGCTGGGCTAGTCTACATTTGGTGATTAGGGCACCCTAATCCCAAAATGTGCATGGAAAAATATTCCTTCAAACCCCTTTAGATGAAAGACTGTCTAGGAGAGATCTGTAATTAGAGCAGTTTTCCAGTCCCAACATTGTTATATAAAAGTTACCTCCATGTTCAAACTTGGCTCTTCTGTTATACATACACAGTCAAGTTCTCACAGTCTACTAATGGTCTTAAAGACCATTGTGAGATATTGTTCCTATGCATTGTTTAGAAAAAATGTGCCTAATTTGGGTATTTGAATTGTATCTAAGGGCTAGACAACTGAAGATTAGGCAATGCAGCACTCAGCTCTGAAGTGTCACATCCCATTTTTAGATACAGTTTTAAGACTTAAAGGCTTGTATCTCTGCTGAACACAGCAAGCCTGACATCGAAGCAGTAGCTAGGGACTAAGACTGAGCTGGGATTTAAACACATTAAGATTGATCAAATGTTAGCCACTGAAATAGATATTCTAATGTAAATTACAACTCATTAGTTGAGCATTTTAGTGTAAAAACTGTTTCTAAGCTTTTTCAATTTAATACACAGTTAATTTCAGTGTATCCAGTTAGCTAAACATTCATTTTAAGAAAAATTCCAATTTAGTTTTCTATCGTGTCTAGGCCTTAAATTAGTAATGAATTTTAGTCTATAATTTTACTTTATGCTCGGTCTGTAACTCTAATGGAGCAAACTGCTAAACCTGAAGTTTAAAGAACTGAATTAAATTCAGATTTATCAATAAGTTTAATAACACCCCTAAAATGTTTTCACTCAAAATCTCAATTAAACTGATTTCTGAACTATATAATTAATTAATCAAACATTTCAGAATTTCACGCATACTAGAATTTTGACTGAGAAAAAACCAGCTTTACTGATTTGTAAAACTATGCCTTTTCCAAACAATGTTATATTTTTATTGTACTTTGTGACCAGCTGGATGTCCTTTCCAATTGCCTTTTGCCTTATACAAAAACTGTAAAATTTTTCTGCAGAGTCCAACTTTTTTCTCCTGGTTCTTCAGTAAGATGCAGAATATACAAAAGAATGGTGGTCTATGATATGTCCCTGAATATTAAACCAGTAGAAATAGTAGTAGGAGTAACGCAGAGGACAATGAAGATTATTGAAAATATTCAATTATTTGTCAGATTATACTGCACAGAAAATTAGTGTCAGAATCAAATTAAGGATGTGAACATAAACCACCTCTTATTTACATCAGGCTTCCTCAGATCTAGCTTTCTTCTCTTCTGGCTTTCAACTGAGAGGGTGAAAGAAGTATCAGGTCCCTCGAACATAGCATGGACAGATGAAAGAGAAAAGCTAAACTTTCCCATTTTTGTATTTTAATTTTGCTTTATATTGAAGCGTTTAACAACAGCAACAACAACAACAACAAAGTGTCAATATTCCTTTATATCTAAGATCTGAAACTGAGCAAGTATCATTATGCATATAGTCAGTTATTTTAATAGAAAGTACAGTACTTATTTAATATATTAATATGAATGCTGAGATTTTTCTTCTGTGAATCTGGTGTCTACAGTATACAGCTATAGTGTGATAATGACCCTAGGCTCCCTTTTATACCATTGCAAAGAAACAGGCATTGCTAGTGTGTGATTCATCTGAATTATTTCAGATGTGTGCTTCTGGTGAGATGTTCCTACCCCAAGTCACAGTGCCAGGAAGGTAGTGACTTAGGTCAAATAGATAGCTCTGTACAGCCCCAAATCTGTGATATTATACATACATCTTCAGTTGTCATACTGAGATGAAAAGTATTTTGAGAATGGCTCTAAAAGAAGGGTGCAAAAAAAGACATGAAGGGCTGCAAGTAAAAGGACCCTGTAGGAAAGAAAGTGCATACACAAGAAAAGGATTCTAAGCACACAGGAAGTTGGAAAGAAGGTGGAAAATTACTGCATCAAAGTGAGGAGTAGGAACCATATTAGAAGTGACATGAGATAGACAATGAGATCTAAGGAGTTCAGAGTCATCAAGATGAAACTAAAAAGCTTCAGTTGGATGGGATAACTAAAGATGATATAGTGAAAGATCTAGAAGAGCAGAAGGTCACTGGAGCACAAGCAAACCAGGACTGTAGTTGCTGCATTTCAGTGTAACATGTAGAAACTCCACAAAGCAGGGACTTGCAAGCCTAGGAGGAAACAATGCAAACCAAGGAGTCTTATAATATAGCATATGTGTGCATCCCTCCAGAAGGTACTGTGGCTTGTGATTCAAATCTTCCCTTAACTACAATCAGTTTTAGGACATGAAATGGAGAGATCTTTACTAGAAGCATGAGAAAAAGTTGTTCAAATATTTTTTTCTGCCTTTCTCTTTTGACCTTACTGTTCACTTTTTCCTTTAAAAAATTTCAGGCCATTTGGCATGCATGGTAGTTTCCTGCCTCTAAGTAATTGAACAGCTTAACCAAGCCACTGATCACTAAATATTCTTGTCTAAGCAAGCACAGTAGGGGATTCTGAATAAATAAACCAGGCTTTGTGACAGTAACTTGTCCTTTCTGGATGAAAAATAGGGAAAGGACTAATGAAAAGAAACTTAGAATGATACAGGAAAGGATAACCCTTGTCTGACAGAGAAAAATAAATTCCTTGGTGTAAAGAGGACAGAGAAAAGTGAAAGATACTTTAAAAGAAGCAGCTTGTTACACACTTCTTATTTCCCAAAATTTGCGAAAACAGCTGCATAATTTTTAGAGTACTTAGCACATCAATCACCAGACTCTTGCAAAAAGACTCACATATGAGTGCTGACAGTTGCACAGGACATCATGATATTTCTGAGGGTCTTTTACTGATACATTTACTTCTCACACTATCCAATGTGCATGAATCATGAGTGTAAACTTCAGCTTTACACAATTCTGGTGTGGCTTCCTAAAACTGTAATATTGACTCAACATTGCAAAAATAGCCATTTTAAGTTCACTTTTGTGAATTTGTTGCATCTCTGAGGGCGTCTGCTTATAGCCAGTAGCACCAAAAATTATTAGGTCTGTAATTTTCCAAGGAATACAACGTTTCTTTTTATTGTATTAGTATTTAGGTGATGGAATATTTTGCAAGCTATATGTTTGCAGTTATCAAGTCATTTACATACATGAAAAATAATTTTAAAATATACAAGGAAAAGGAACATTCCCAGGATGCTAAATGATGGTGGTGTAAAGAATAAAAAGACAAAAACTTGTTAGTTTAATGGCACATTTTATTTCATAAAATTTTATTAATGTTTATAATTTCCTAACAAGAACACCTATCATCGAAACAGTTAAATTGATAAACTTGTTAAAGTACATATTTGTCTCATTCTGAAGAGCACAATTCTGTTAAAATGAGAGCAATAAAATTTAAATGATTGAAAATCAGTATAGCAAAGCCATAAAACCCTTCAATAAATATCTAATGAACAAAATGGCAATATGAAACAGATATCGGTACTCACAAATAAAATGCAAAGTCAGCAGTCTGGTCAGGCTGTCAAAGAACATTTAGTTTGAGTGTGTAAATTTCAATCATTCAGAAAAATCAAAAGTTAATTAAAAAAAAAATCTAGTGTCTGCTCTTTAAGGCCAGGAACCTACTCCAGGCTAACATGAAAAGTAAAATTCACTATTTTCTTGATTTTTTTTTTCCTTAAAAGCAATACCAATATTGCAAGCTGCAGCAAGGAAATATCTTGGACAATGTACTGAACAATGCATTGGACACATAATGTATTGAACAATGCACATACATGATAGGTTAGATGTTTCAATACCATACAAATATAGAAAGGTTACAGTAGTTTTAAAAAAGTCAAGTTATGTGTTGGCAAAACGCAAACACCTCATTTTCTTAAAACGAGCTTTACTTTTTTGCTTACTTTTTCTCTAAACCTTTTCTGGGTGCACTTTCACACTTCAGTGGAATAAGGAGTGATTTCACACAGCATTGAGTAAAAGTTCATCTTTAGGAAAGTATGTGGAGAAAACTTCAGAACATTTTGAAGTGTATGAATTTGTACTCCTAACTCTGAACCAAGGTGCTAAAGCCAAAGGAGAAAAAACGTAGTATTGATTTTTCTTCAGAGAAAAAGAGTAGCTGCGTTTCCACTGATCCCTATCTGCTGAGCTGTCCTTTTCTGGGGCTATACCTGTGCCTGCAAAATCTAGACTATGAGCTATATCAGGTCAAGCTATTAGGAACAGTTAATACACACAGTGTTCAGGGACCTATTTTGTGTATCCTTGCTAACAGTTCATCCTCTCATAGAGGCCTTTCCTTGTTGTCAATTAATCTTAGCGCCTAGTCTTGCGAAAGCATCACAGTGAAGATGACCTTACTGGATGTCTCTCAGTCCATATGCACTAATTTTTGTTTAGCTATGCCTATGAACTGTAATAAAAAGATCCCTACCCATCTGCAAGTGAGTTGATGCCACAGCTAAGCACAGGAAAACTGTGTTAATGCGTTGCTACCTCATTGAGGGAGAGGAGGTTTGGCCATGGAGTTGCACTGCTATGAGTGTCCTGCCCCCGTGGCTCAGCTTAGCCTCTCACACTAGTCTTTTGCTCTAAATACCAGCCCACTGAGAATTAGCTGGAATTTTGATGGAGACATATCACTGGAAAACACTCTTAGGAACATGAGCTGATTACTCAGGTTACCCTTACAAATTAATGGTAGTTACAGTGAGAGGAGTCAGATAACGCATATGGTTGAAGTAGAAGGTCAGTGAAGCCACAGCTTGGAGGAGGGACCTCCTTCTGGAGCAGAAATTGAAAAACTGTAGCATTTATAAATATTAAATATATCTGTACCCTACCAATTAAAATCAGACAGACAGTGAGGCATAATGTTGTATTTTCAATATTGATCACTATAGGAATGTTTTGATAACCCAAATCAAGCGTTCACTTCTGACCAATGAAGCAAGACTAAACTGTTCAAAAGGAAGTAACTTCATCCTGAACACTAAGAGTTTCAGAAATTGCATCACTAAAAATCTCTTAAATATGTGAAAATCATGTAGACAAAGACCATATTTAAATTCTTTCCTCCATCTGAAAATATCTCTTTAAGATACCTACACTAAATTTTATTAATTTGGAGACGAAAGAAAGCAGGCAGATGCATAACACTGACATCTTTATAAAATATTTAACAAAGGTATCTGTCGAGGTTTTCTTTATTATTTTTTTTTCACACCATAAGCTTCCATCCAGTACTGGATGTAGAAAAACAAGCAGGATCGGAGCCAAATGGGAAGAGCATATTGGATCTCCAGAAATCACATCACTACAGAGCAAAATAATTTTCTGACTTTCAGACTTGTGAGATAAGAAAAGAGTATTGTTAACTTCTCACCAGATAAATGGGACAGTTTTTAAGTATTCTTATTTTTTTCACTGGACTTATATTTTATCTGTGAAATCAAACAGGGCTCAGCTGAAAATTTGTTAGTATTAAGAATGGGCTAGATTCTACTCACAGAAACCAGTTTAGAGCAAGTATGGATAATTTTAGGTAGTCTTGATAAAGAAAAGGTGAGTGGGCTGAGTTGAATTTCCTCTTCTAACATGCATGAATGTTTCAAAAACTGGCTACCTACTAATCTGGAATGAGTAAAGCCAGCAAGTCTGAATAATTAAGATGCAAAGGAAGATGACAAAGGGGGTGAACCAGCTTTTTAATCTTCTCTAGCAACATACTCATTTGAAAGGAAAGAATGCATCATCTCAAGAGAAAAGCTTTAGAAATCAGTAATTTGAACTTATTAGACTTTTCCTGTTGGAGAATTTACTGTGTTCAAGAATTACCCTGATGCATCAAGCCAATATTTTCAAAAGAAATATAAAGTATGTTACAATTACACATAACTGCACATATATTTATGTGCAAATATAAATTTTATTAATCACTTATAATTTGTTGAAAGATCAGCTATGCATTTTCTTCACAAGTTCTTATTACTGTACATTAAATGTTTGTGATTCGGAGCCACATAACAAAAGGCAATCTTTGCCAAAAAAAACCTGCAAAAAACATTATCTCAGATATGTATTCAAGTCTCTGTGTCTCTACTTTTTACCTACATTATTCTTAAAGGTTGCCAAGCAAAATTTCACATGCTACAGAAATAAGTTTTTTAAATCTCTTGACTTGATACATCACTGTTGTGGTACTTAAATCTAGCAAGTCCCACTATCAAAAGTCATATTCCGATTAAACAAACACGGTTATGATCTGAAAAGCCAAAGGCAATCTTGCAGTCGTGGTTCTTCAGTAAAAAAGCTAAAATGCTTTCTAATCAATGGACCAGTGCCTAGGCAAAGGCAAAAGCGGAGTATTCATTTTAACAGAATGGAAGACCTTTTTTCCCTAACATCAGCAATGAATGGTCACAGTGCTAGCCACTTTCCTAGGAGTCATGCTTCTACCACATAGAGATTAAATTATGTGCCTTGATAGATGACATTTCAATAGAAACAATAAGTACAGGCATCTTAGAGCAGAAGCTGCTCTTTTCTCCTCTTCACATAACAACCAGTATTATCGTGTGTTAAATTACCATAAACATCTTCTTTGGAGTCTGTTGCATGTGTTATTTAATTATTTTGTCATTTACTAGAATTATACTGTGCACAGAGGGTTTTCATCCCAACTACCTTATATTAATTTGAAGTCACTGGTCTTAAGTATCATTGCAGGGAGGATTTCAGATAATAGACCATATCGAAGCAGGCAGTTCTAATAGGCTATCATATTTTCTAAAGGAAATAGGGGTTCATTATGAATGTGTTGGCTTTCTGTACATACCTGTAAGAAACTTCTCCAAAAATTTACCAGTGCTGATGCAAGAATATTTCTGAATAAGCCTGCTGTAATAAGGTTATATATGCCTATTACTTTAGCATTGTATATCATGCAAAACTGTTACGCAACTCTCTGATCAAATGCTAACAAATGAAACCCCTCACTGCTTCAAATAAAATTGCACTGTGTTTATTCTTTATTTGACTGTGCAGAAAAACAGGGAAGGCCTGGCTGCCTTTTACACAACTTGCAGGAAGAAATTACAGTAAAATGCGTATTATCTGCTTCAGTCATCAAGGCACAATGTTCCTTCCCCCTTCCCTTGCAGAATTAATGCAGCCCTGCATGAGCTTTGTTCCCATCAAACTTAACACTAGCTTGAGTTGAAAAAAATTCTTACTCCCAGTAAGTTTGTACTGTTGATAACTACCACGAAGTCCACACCCAAAATAATATGACTGGGTCAGTGTATGTCTGAGCCTCATTAAAACTAAGCAGTCATTTTCATGTATATTAAACAATTAACTCAATGCAAAACTCCTACTGTATGTACTTGCCTTGGGGCATTGTTTGTTATGAAAGACAAAATAAAAATTGGGGTCTTGATCTGTCCAAGTGCTGAGAAACTCAGCTACTGTTGAATTCAATGCATGTTCAGTACCTTCCATTCTTGTTTAATTCAATGTCAATTTAGGGTACTCAGCCTATCCACAAGGTTCTGGGAGACCTGGGGTATGGGCTCTGTTGTTCTCCTACCCTGCCATGTCAGTTCTTATGCATCTCACACAGACAAAGCTCTCCTTTAAAAAAGAAAATTCTGCCAGTACCAGCCATGTTGGATCAGGCACTTTGAGAGGTTTTTTCGCCCCACTATTGTCATGAATTTTGAAATACTAAGAGCATTAGACTGTTTTAATTTTTTCAGTCTTTATGCTAAGCTGTAGGAACTTGCTGCCTTACAGTGACTACATTTCGTAGCACCTTAAAACAGGATTACAGCAACATATGAATCTTTTTCTTAAACATTGTTAATAAAATATTAAATTATATATTAAAATTTTCAGAATGATATTCTCATGTCTTGAATTTATTTATAGGGGAAATAAAAGAAAACTTTCTGAACATGCAATGATTTAACCCTGCTATATGTTAATATAGAATACGTTGAATGGAAGATAAACACATTTATGTTTATACAGTTTACATTTCCATTATCTATATATCTTTATATAATTTAGAAACATGAATCACAGTGATTTTCCAGGCTATAAAAATAATAGTTCTGAACCTCTTTTATGTTTATTGTATCTGCTTGCAATGTTACCTTGATTTTTCATACTGAAATACCTTCTAAGTTTTTTTAATATGATTTTTTTTTTTCATGCTTTACTTTACTTCTCTTTACATAAATGTACAGACTGAAAGCATAATTCTACAATCTCACTCTTTCAGCTTTGGTCAAGTTAACACACTGTCATTAAATCTAACCTGTTACAAAGAATTTCTTAATTTTCTTTTTAATAAAATATTGAATAATTATTTACCAACACAATGCATCTCCATGTTTCCACTATGTAATAGCCATTAGAAAAATGTGTTCAACCCTGCTGCTAGGAAAATGGATCATCAAATACGGGGGGAAAAAAACAAAACAAACAAAAACAACCAAGAACAGTTTTTAAAACAAGGGAGTTAAACAGGAAAATGTTGTGCAAGTGTTTGAGTTCTAATTCTAGTCTGTAAGTAGCATCCTGACAATCAAATAGATTGCCATATCAGTCACTTGATTTCAAACTGTGCTGCTTTACTGACTGACAGAATCCCATCTTAATTTTATTGGGTTTGTTTTTCACAGGCATGAAGTGTCTCTTCCTTTAGTACTTTTTAATATGAGAAAGTTATGCTTGGAGTTACAGTGATTGTATGAATCACTCTTTTTACGCATTCTTTTGCTTTTATTTATGACAAATATAAATGAAAAATATATATCTACTGTCTGGTTTTCCTCTATGCACTGATTATTCTATAGTTTATTTTAAATATAATTCTAAAGGACTAATTCCAAGATTCTTTATTAATACACTTATATTGCATGTAGCTGGATGGAAATACAATTACTAGCAAAAAAACAAAGATACTCATACAAATGGCATTTTGATCTGAACGAGGAAAGCAGAACCAAGCCAGCTGGTATGTTTTCGGGTTACATTTATAGGTGTTATCAAAGAACTTCCAAAATAACTGTGGTTCTTCTAATCTGCTTCTTTGTTTTCATTTTATATTGTACCTATTTTTTCTTCTCTTTATTCAGAAAGAATATGTTTTGATATTGTCATCTCTGAGATTTTTTTTTCTTTCCTTCTCTCTCTTTTTAAATGTGAGAGAACATGTTGTATGTCCATTTCTCGTGGTTTATTTTTCCTTAGAGAATTCTCAAGACTATGCACTGACAGATCTTGGTATCCAAGGGGGAGTCTACTCACAGGATTAAAGGCGAGAACCTCAATTAGACTATCTCTGATTTCTTCAGATGTTTTTTCTAATCTTTTAATATGGGATTAAAGTCAGCTAGAACCTAGCTTGCTTTTTTCTTATCTGAGATCTTCTTTGTTGCAATGCAAGCTAGATATACTTTTTGTCTCACTGTTTAATAAAAAAAAAAAAAGGAAAAGGAAAGGGGAAAAAAAAAAAGCTTATCTCTTTTTCCTTAATTTGGAGTCATTCTAGTCCAGATGAGGATAATGAACTTTTGTCAGCTCTTATGTGATACTGCGTACAAAATAGCTTGATAAGCAATGTGAAGCATACACACGCTTCTCAATGATCTGCAGGAAACTCCCTCAGAGACTGATTAGCCCATGCTTGTCACAAGTAGGGGAGATAATTATGGGGGCTTAACAGTCTATATGGTGGATCTTTTGAGAGGAGAAGGGTAGATCTAAGACTGTCTCGTGGATCAACCATAATTTTTAATATTGCAGATAACGTGTGTGGTTTTTTTAGTATATCCCTGGAGCCTTAGTAGTGACTCTTCCCATAGAGTGACATCATATTACTTTTTGAGCAGATAAAAATTGTTCAAATTAGATTATCCCTAATTAGTATAATCTTATGAACCATTCTGAAAAGTTTATTGCACCCATGCTGGCAGTCTCTGATTCCATATTGAGAGCTTCTTATTACAATATGTGTGCTAATCCTTAACCATGGAAATGAATACATGGTACATAAAAGTAATGTTGTATTTCTTCATTTAATAAACTCCACATTGTACTCTCATTCCAAAGCTAATAGCTATTTTTATGGATCTCTGTATATCAGATAACAAAATATTTCAATATTTTTAAGTAAAGAATATGTCATTCCAGCAGTAATTTAAATTCATTAGACTAATACGTTTGTTAAGCAGTGCTGGCAATATTGAGGGAGGGAAGCTTTAATAAATGCCAGGCAAAAAACCTGGGTTTTACCCTTATTTATAAACACAGCCATCCTGTGAACACTTAGTCATGTGTATATATATATATGATGTTACTAAGCAGAACTGTAATAGCCACATTCCTTCTGTCCTGTCTGCTGTCGTTGACTACAGTGCTGTTTGTGGATGCTCAATCCTCTGAAAATAAAGATATAATTTTCCCTTCCGACAGATGTGAGTATCCTGCAGAAGTAGCCTTTCCTGTTAAAAGAGCATAGAGGTTTGAGAGTTTTGAACTACCCCCTTGTAAAACCTTTTTGCCATTTGACACTAACTGCACAGCCCAGTAATTTTGCATTGCCTTCCAGTACAGCTTTCATCGAGGTGATATCCCACACCATTTTATGACCTAGTCTTTCTTTTTTATCTTCCTGGGTTTTCCTCACCTTTGCCCACCACATTTTTGTGTATAAGTTGGTAGGCTTGACAGCCCATGCGTTGCTGCACTATTACGTGGCCAGAGTAAAGCAGCCACTTGCACCTTCGCAGTGTGCAGAATCACAGAATGTGCATCTTTCACCAGAGGCACCATCCTCTTGGAGCAGGTTAGCCTGCTCTGCACAGCAGGTATGAGCTTTGCTCTTCATCCCTCCAATTGAAGGAAGTGCCCAATTGTGTGAAGCCCCGCTGTAAATATTACACAGCAAATTAGATTAATGAGTGATTTTTTTCCTCCATTTCACTTTCTGAAGGGTATTCAGGGCCTATAGTTATTGACAACAAAGCTAAAGTCTCATAAGGTACGTGGACTTCTACAAACAGCCCCTCAGAAACATTACGGGGAGATTTCAAGCAGCAGTAAACTGAAGTAACTGTGTTAATTTAGTGGAGTTTACTGACTTACACTATCAAGAGATTTGTCCCTCTGTCTTCTATGTGCTTTTCTGCTTCTAGTTAAAATGACACCACTCCTAAATTTGCAAATTTTATTCAACGTCTTCTTTGCAGACAGGGCTAAAATGATACTTTGTCTTCCTTCCTCAGCAGAGGACTTAAAGGTTAAAGCCTCATTTATTTGCATGGTGATATTGCTCTTGCTCTGTCTGTCCCTGAAGTTTCTTTACCACAGAATGACAACAGGAGTGTAAAGAGTGTTTTTAAAGAGCAGAAAGGTTCTCACTTATGATTATTTCTGTGTCTAATCTTGTAACAGAGTAAGGCCAGTATAATGCACTCGGTAGTGACCCATGGATCAGTCAGATTTACTGAGACACATTTAATTGATTTCTGGCTATGAGTTGCAATTGATCCTGCTACTCTTAGCTGTCCTCGCAGAGCTAGCCAGTGCCACTAATCCTCTTAAGCAGCAGTCAAGAGATGCAGATAAAAGCTGGTGATTCACCTTGGCTTGAATAACGGTACTCTTAAGAAGAAAATAGAGGGTTCATGCCATGGATATAAAAATGTATAATCTGCATGCTGACTGCATGTTGTGTTGCAGTGGAGTGTATTTCAAGGCTATTAATTAAAACAATAAGAGATTGAGAGCTCAGAAAGAAACAACTACTAACGAAAGCAATAATTCTTCTGTCTTTATATTTGAAAATGAATATAAAACCAAATATAAATAATTTTGTATAGAATTATTGTACTTAGATGAACCTGGGAGCACAAGAGGCAGCTGTTCTTGCAGATCTAACATTTTTATTTCAAGACAAAGGAAAGCATTTTGCAGAGAACCACAGAATATCTAAATGCAACATTTTGACATAAGTTAGGAGGAAATACTACAATCAGACAAGAAACTATCAGAATGAAAATGATATCATGAAAACAAACTAGAAAAAATAGTGGGAAAAAATAGATGAATCCTACAAATTTTCTCTAATAGTATTCACAGCATTTTCACTGTGTTTCCTATGAGGAAATGTAAGCAATATTGTGCTTTACTGAGAAGCTGAAAGAAAGTGAAAGCCAGATGAAGTTCTCCTGTGAGTGTATTCACATGAGGGCTTTGTTAGAAGTGTTCACCAGCAATTCTCTTTCACCTCCCGAAAAAAGTTTTCGCCATCTCATAAAAAAGTAAAAATAACACCATGAAAATTTGATGCTCAAAACGCACACCGTGAAAGACAATTAGTAATGAGTTACAAGCACAAATAAAGCAGGTTTATTTGTCCAATCCGTATGATGAAATATGCTTGTGTAGTCAAACAACATCAAATAATAACCAAGCTCCATGTGTGGGATTATTGATTATTAAATGGGACTTAACTCATCAAATAAATAATTTGCCAGGAATAGTTCACCCTGTGTAGTCAAGAGGTCATACTGTGATTATTTTACATCTCTTCATAGCTCTAATCAAAAGTGCATTCCTTTTTTTCTGCAGTCCTAGGAGAGAATGCAGATCTCTTTTCCTCCTTTGTTCCTTTCTGTTTCCTTTGCAATGGTAGAGGGCAGCCCCACGACGCAGGGCCCTTTGCACAGGCTTGACTCCGAAGGCTTGGGTGTTTCAGGAAGGAAAACCCCAGTTCTCTGCATCACAACTAGTCTGCACTCCAGTATCATGTGCCAGGATGGACCCATGGGCCCACATTTCTTCAAATGTGGATAGAGGATTTTATCAGCCTAGGCTCCTTGACAGTCACCACGGACAAACAGGCACCTCCAGATGGCAGTTCACATCTTAAGTCAGACCCAGTCTGCAGATGGCAATTCCCTACTCCAACTCCTCACCAATATTCCTCAGTTCAGGTGGTGTGATTTTTCCCAGAGTTTCTCTGTGTTAATGACCAAAATATCTCCTTATCCCATTAAGAGACAAAGATACACTATTTTCTGCCTGTGCAGTGTTAGTTTAGACAATAAAATGTTTTTTGCCAGGCTGAGCAAACGGATCTAAAAGGAAAGAGCAGAAGTCTTTCAATTACAATTCTGAAAAAATAGACCTTACTGTTTAGTACTGCACACAAAACCCATGACCTTTAATTCTTGGTTTTACAATTCCATATTCAAATTTTCTTCATCCCTGAGCATTCACAGATCCAAAGGAACCTTTAAAGAACTGCCAGTACTATCTACCTCCAAGAACTGTAAACTCTCTCAAGTTGAATATGACTTTTTTAAAATAAAAAATAAGTTCTGAGCATTTCATAACTTTCTATTTCTTCCAGGCTTCTTGCCTCATTATGTTCAGTGTCTGCAAGACAGCATGAAGAAGGAAGGAATTAACTGAAAAAGGAGTGGAGAAATAGTCAAATCTTTTCATTGTTACACACCGAATTCTGGTTTTGTACTTTCGTTGTGAACATGATAACTGCACTTCATTCCCTTAATTAACATTTCTGTAAGAGATTGCCTTTTGACTGCTTTTCCTTGGAAGATATTTCTGTAAATCCTTATTGTCTCTCAAATCAGAATTTTCATTTGCAACTCCTTTTCTTTCAGAGCTTTTGTTGTAACCACCACAAATGGAATTGATACACATTGTCATTTGAATAAGATGTCAGTCTTTTGTTATTGTAACCCATTGCAAAATTTCAATTTTCTTCCTGGCACTTCTGTGGTTTGTACTTTTAATGCTGAAGTTCTATAGCTGCAATGTACTATCTGAGCAATCATACTAGCCTAAAAATGTACACTTGGAATTAGATTTTGGCAGATAAGAAAAAAATGTTTGCATTGTTCTATATTTTCCTTCTGAAAAAAAAAAAAAAAAAAAAGAGTGTGGCAAATTTGAACAAAATAATACAAAATCAGAAAATATGTGATAGTAGTGAAATGTTATGAGAAAATTACAGAAGGAAAAAAAATGGGTTTGGTACTACTGTCAAATCTTTACATCTATGTTGGTGCTATTAAGAAATATGTAGCTGGGCCATATGACATGAACTAATTTGCATCTCCTCTGCTTAGGCACAGTCCCCTTTTGAGAAGATTTGGCTTTGAGATAGGCTTAAAGGAAGGAAGCTAAAAAGGAAGATTTGTGAATGATCAATGATGTGGTGCTCAGATTTTCTCCTTTGGCCTAGCTAGTACTGCTTCCTGAGTAACCTAAGTTTTAGTATCCCCATTCCCTGAGGGCATGGCTTGAAGACACTCTGGCCTCTATCCAGAACATCCACTGGCTTTTCTGCCTATGGAAATGAAATTACAGGAGAGAGCTACCATGTGCCTGGAGTTTGATCCAGAAAATGGGAGATTTTGGCATGAATATGTGGTATTCAAAGGTGATTCCTGGGTGCACCAGTGTAGACATAGTATAATAAAATCAGTCTGGTTTCATTTGCTGAGATAGTCATAAATGCTTATTTGTGTTTTTAAAAAAAACGATAATTTAGCACCTTAGTAGGATATAATTTACACTGCCTGAGTTTAAAATACTCCTGTTCAGTCACCAATAAAATGCCTCATAAAGTTCAAACACAATGAGGTAGCAGTAGGATACAACTTAAATCTATCCTTTGACAGACAGCTCCTGCAGTTAAAATGATCAAACTAAGTGTGACTTAAATAAAGATATGCCCATCTCAGATTTTGGAAGCATCAACATGATCTTTTAACACATGGTGTTATATTGACTTCTGCAAGTTAAACAGAAGTAAAGCTACAAAGAGTTTATTAGCATTAGGCCAAAGAAACATCTTTTTCAGTAAGGTGTTTTCCCGACAGGTGGGAAAGCATATCATGAGCTTAGAAAAGATAATTAAGAGCTTTAACTAGAGAAAAACACTGTGTTAATTCTTGGATTCCTCTATGGACAACACTGGAGTTGAATGGCAAATAGGCTCAATATGCTGTTAGATAGGATTGGCTGTCAAACAAGAATTTGCCATGCTTCACCATTTGTTTTCCCTTGTCATGAAATGAAAAATAAACCTTTAGAATATTCTGGGGGAAAAACTGAGTGAGAATGATGCTCTCTAACAATCAACCAGCAGTAGAATTGTGAGAATTGCAGAAAAAGTGTAGAAACAGCTTCAAAATTTCATTTTGCATTTTCTAGAGCAGATGTTTCCAAATTCTGAGGAAATCTTTTGGCCACTGACATAAAGTATCCATCTTGCTCATTAGGTAGAGAAGGATGAAACAGTCCATCAGAAAATGTTGAGATATTTCCTCTGAAACTGATTTTAATAACTGACTTTTTCTGATATGCAAAACATTTTATGAAAATTCAAACAAAATAATTTTGCTGTTAAATTAAAATCCGTTTTAAAATCATTGAAGATGTTAATCTGTTCCATCCTGATCTCATAGCTCACTGCTGGCTTTTTATGATCTGATGATATCACTGGAAAACCTCTCTGAGCAGTTTGTTTTATCATTCCACTTC
This sequence comes from Athene noctua, assembly GCF_965140245.1. NCBI lineage: Eukaryota > Metazoa > Chordata > Aves > Strigiformes > Strigidae > Athene > Athene noctua. The sequence goes on from NC_134037.1 coordinate 218,168,266, forward strand.
CTCTGAGCCAGCAAAATATTACAGGTGAAATTAATTTCAGTTATTATTGATATGTAATACCTAGATATTGAACTCTCAGCTGGTCTGATTTTAGGTACCTGTTGTTTGTCACAGACCACAAAAATGCATCTGATGTTTTTATATTTTTTTTTTTAAGATAATTTTAACCTAACTTTTGAACATTAGTAGCAGCTGCTACTAAGAAGCATCTCTACTTAGAACTGTCAGTTGCTGCAGTACTATGATGATACAGTAATTTCTAAGCACAAGAAGGGAATTGTGGAGGTCTTTTTTTCTAGGTAATATTGCTTTGCTTTTTAAAAATAATTACATTAATCTTATTGGATAGGTGGGATTTAAGTCTCCTTTGTCTGTATTTTAATTTTAAATATTGATTAGAAAAAAAATTTTAAGCATCACTTGTAGAGAAAAACTCTGCAGTAATTACCATAGATTCGATAAAACTAAGCAGAATTCTATACAAAAATATTTTAGAAATGTGCAAAAATCTTTTCCATAGCATTCTGTTGCATTCCATAGCAGAGCTATTAAACTACATTTACTGAACAGCTAGCATCAGAACAAAGAGGCGAACAAAGCATTCAAAAAGCTCTTATTTTGTTAAATTTTATAGCATTATTTCATAATGGACAAACCAACAGTTCTTTCTTTATTGTCACAGAAATGGATAAACTTTTATTATTTCTGTTGGTCTTTAAAATGTCCATTTTAGCCCGTGTTCTCGCACTTAAAGGTCAGCTATTTACAACAGCTGGTTACAGAGCTAGCACACGTGGATGTATGGGAATAATATCTACACATTTCATTTTGAAAACCGTGTTTTGTGTTATTCCCCTTTTGACCAACCAAAATTTAGTATGATGTCCTTATTCCAGAAGGGAAGATAAACGGATGACGGGATCAGTTTTTCTCAATATATTTCTCTAAGCATATAAAAAGTCCTGTTTTGCAGAGCACAGAAGAAATCAAGCAGAGACTGTTTCACTGCTTGCCACTCTAAATCTGTTTCAACCAACACTAACTTAGCCTCCCACTTCATGATTGTCTCCCAGATTCATAGCCAAGATCAGAGTAAGCTTTCTTCAAGATTCTCATTTACCTTTGGGCTGCAACATGAACTCAGCTGCCTCTTAGAGCATGCTACTTGAAATAAAACAGTCTATTTAAACAAGTTTCATCTTGCAGTGTTATTATTATTATCATCATCATAATTTGTAAAGGGAGTTTGCATTATGAGATTGCCTGTGAGCTATCACAGAATTCTTTGTATAAATATAACTTGTGCAAAAGAGCTCACAGTCAAAGTGTAAAATGAGAGACAACAGGTGGAAGAAGTCATCAGCTGGAAAGGAGCACAAGGGAACAATGAAGCAATTATGAACAGTTGATGAAGCAGCAGTCAGAGAACACCAGCTGCTTAACTATTGTGGGAGCTCTAATTGCAATTCTTCTTCGGAGAGTGACTTACTCTTGGAGCGCTTTGCCCAGGACCCTCCCTCAGGAAGGAGTATATGATTTCTGGAAGAAAGAAAATGCAGCAGGAAGGAGTCTTTCTCTATCCTTCTTTCTCGACAAGGCAAAGCAAATCAAGTTCACATGTGTGCAATGCGCTCCTCTTTATGTATTCAGAGCAATACAGCATGCATTGCAGTAGAGATCCTTGAGCTGTTAACATATGGATCTCTAACATGATAAAATGTGTTATTTCCGTATAGATATCGAGCCATTAAGATAGATCATGTCAAAAATCTTAGTGTTAATGGCTCCATGCTATGCATTGACATGATCCATCTTAATGACTTCTTTCCTTCACAGCTGCTACGATGTACTATGTCAAAGCATAATATTGAGCCTTTCATTTGAAGTGCTACATCATATCAAATCTTCTTTTGCAGTTATTCAAATGTATAATGTCAGTGCATAGTATGGAGTTCATAAGTGGATTTTTGACAAGATGTATCATGTCAATACAAGGTAATGACTGTTATGACACCAGGCAGTACTTAGTAAGTATGAAAAAGTTACTGTGTGTAAGCACAATAAATTAAATTCAAAAGGTTTGGATTTTGTTTTATATTTAATACAGGAGGAATAAATTCAAACCGAATATGGACTAACCTGAAAGCGTCTTGCATACTAATGGAACATCTTTCTCTTCTTTATGAACCTGTAGCCTTTCTGATTAGAAGTATATAACTTCAAGTGAGGTTAAAAGGAGTGTGAACAGCTTATTCCTATGTACACTGTGCAGGAAAGATAATGAGACCTTTCAACGGATCATTGTTAAACTATTTTTTTTCCCATCAAAGCTTGCTGGGGTTTTTTGAAATTAAAACTTCGATGTTCCAGGTTTGACACTACTTCCATCAAGGGAGTCTTCCAAACTGCAAAAAGAGAAATTGCATGGGAAATTTGGTTCAAACTACTTTTGCCCTTTGTACAACCAAGAAGACTTGTTTAGACTACTTTCTTAATCCCACATCCACTATGAGTACTGAAACCCTGAAGCTCTCTTTCATCTTATGCTTTTTCAGTATGTATTTGAACTGATGCATCTAGGTGCACATATAAAGAAGTATTCTAATAACAGAGGTCGTGTTCATTCTGTGATCAAGGAATGAGGACATTTCCCCTTCCAGGATTTGCAACAACAAGTAGCGACTTGTTCATATGAAGTACAACAGTTTTGCCTGGAAAAATTAGCAAGAAGCAGTAGGATACAGAGTCTCCTCAGAAATGGAAGCAGCAATTTGTTGCATACTTCTATGTAGGGTTCAAAATGACCATGAGTTGCAGTCATCCCAGAACAAAGTAAAGAATAATCCACTCCCTGGACATTCTCTTCCCTTAACAGCCTAACCAAAAATGTAACAGAGTGAAACAGAGAAAGGAAAAGAAATTACACTATGTGTGCACATTTAGGCAACTGAATCAAGTCCCTGAATTTGTATTTTTGCAGCATGAGCGTGCTATCTAACCTCACCAGTTTGATTCATATGAACAGATCATTTTTTACATATTCAGTGTCTAAGAAATGTGCTAATACTTGCACACTCTACCTTTTTCTTAATTAGTGGGACCATATAGCTTGCTAATTGTACTGGATACTTAAAGGCATTTGCCTCTGAGGTGAAATAAATCTATACCATACTGGGGATTAGTCTTTTAACTTGATTATTTTACCTTTATACATGATAGTGCATCCTACAGTATATGACATGGCACTAGGCACCTATTTGTGTGGTGCAGGCAACTGAACCCAGTCCTAGGGGTCTAAATTTTGACCATAAGAAGCTTTAAACACCCTTTCTACTTGCCATTGACATTGGACTAAATTACCTAAACAGTCATTATCTATAATCTCTTGTTGTGGTTTGAACTCAGAAACTCGGACGGCAGCCAAACACCATGCAGCCTCTCGCTCACCCTCCCCTTCCCTGCCCAGGGGATGGGGTAAGGGAATTGGGGACATAAAGAGAGACTCATAGGTTGAGATAAAAACAGTTTAGTAATTGTAATAAAATAAAACAATAGCAATAATAGAAAGTACAAACAGGTAATACAGAATGCGATTGCTCACCACCCACCAACTGATTCCCAGCCTGTTCCCAGCCAGCAATCCTGAAATACCAAGATCCTGCAATCACAATCTTGGAAGTGAGAGAGAACCCCCTCCTTCCCAGCCACCCCTCCTTTATATACTGAGCATGATGTTACATGATATGGAATATTTCACTGGTCAGTTTGGGTCTGGTGCTCTGGCTGTGCCCCCTCTCTGTTTCTTGTATGCCTGCACACAGGCAGGACGTGGGGAGTTGAAAAATCCTTGATCTCTTAGCAACAACTGAAAACATCAGTGTATTATCAGCATTCTTCTCATACCAAATCCCATACTGAATCCAAAACATAGCACTATTGTAGCTACTAAAAAAAATTAGCTCTACCCAGATGAAACCAGGACAGCTCTGTATCAAGTCTCAGGGACTGGAAATGGGTATGTCTACCAGCTGTCTTCCTGTAAACTGACTAAATTTCTATGTCAACACTGCTCACACAAAATGGATCAAGGAGAAGACAATATACATGAAAATTATACAATATGCTAATAATACATGGTGGTAAATTTAGGTTTATGAATCACTACACAGAGCTGAAAAAACAGAATAGTTAGCATTTCCTTTATGAAGGAAAGATTATGAAGTTTATAAATACAAATGGTTAGTTGTGATTAAGAATAAAAGTTAGCAATAAAAATTCATGTATATGTACCTGAGTGACTGTGTCTCAGTCGAGAAGACTCAGTCGAGAAGACAATATACTCAGTTAATCCATATCTCTAAGTTGAGAACCATTTGGTTAGAAGCTCATAATTTTGATTGACTAAATATGGTCTTACAATGATTTATTTTTACAGCAAAATAACTGGAACATTCAATTCTTCATTTAAAATGTCCAAACATGGGTTTCCTCCTTCTTCAGGGGATTTATTATTTTTTTTTTGTCTTTGAGAAGGTATTTCTTTGGTTTTTAAAAAGAGTCAGGTGTACATTTACAAAACACTCCTACACAGTCACATGAAACGTTCATTCCCTTTTACGTATTTTGTATCATTACAATAAAAAAAACAGGACCACCTTGAAGACATCCAAAAACTCAAGGTGTTTGTTTCTGATGAGGCAATGACACACCTGTGTAGCTGAAACTGAAATGGTGTGTCTGGAAGGAAAGTTCTCGTACAAAGCGAGGATGAAAGGAGAAGGGACAAATTGAAGAGTCCCATACCTGCTGTGAGTCATGGGGCCTCCCTACATGACTTGAGTGGCACAGAGCCAACAGTGTCACACTTCAGCTACCAGGCAAGAGGAGTTAATAACCAAAAAGAGTGTCTGGGAGGGAGGAGAATGGAAACATCCCACTTGACACTGGTTTCATGCACTGCAAATAAATGAATGTCTATGTTTTAACATTTTTAACCTATATTGGACATTATTCATTTCAAACGTACCTAATACATTGTATCAAGTTTTCCACCCAAGCTGTTTTTAAGATATGAATTAAAAGGACCCTATTTCCATTGAGAAAAGTCCATCTGTTGCTAAAAACCTCTTGCTGGAGGTTTCACAGCAAACTGTACCCTTGAGTATGTGTGCTCAGCCTCCCAGATTACCTTTGTCTGGCCCCGGAGAGCCCTGCCCTCAGCACAGAAACGGGCAGAAATCCCTTTTCTTGAGTTGAGTTTGGCCTGTAAAGTGAAGCACTCAATACAGACTGCTGAGATAGATGTCTCATGTAGCAATTTCGTGTATGTGCATGTCCAAATTCCTGAGCCTTTGGGAAAGATTTCTAAATTTTCTTATTGATTTTTGGCTTTCGGATGTTACATCAAGAAGGCAATTAACTTGCAACAAGTGGAAGAAAGTCCCCAGTGTTTAAGGCACTACAAACCCCCCCTACATTTTGAAACAAACTTTATGGTAGTGTTGTATTCCAGGGCTTTAATAATTAAAAAAAATATATATATAAAGACGAATTTTTCAGTGTCAGTGTCTAAATGCCAATATAAAAAACATGAGTATACAGACACTGCAAGTTTATTTGAAGAAGGTATAAATATCCCAATGTGACAAATAATTTGTACCACAACAGAACCTCTTTAGGGAAGCAATTCAGTGAAAGGTGGAGTAAGTTTAGGATAACATGCCACAAAAAGCACAAAAGCTTAGTAAAATATCACAGATCAGTATTATTTAATTTTCATTGATAATAGTGTCTCAAAAGACATTTTTGTAGAAAGTGCTACATCAGAAAACTCTTCTGCTCACTTTACATCTTATGTTGCAATCCCTGTACTTCATAATACACAGTACCTATTTTGTTACTCATTGTCTTGAGAGAAGAACCAGAGATTCAGGAAGACACTTGTTGAAAAGGTGACATACTTCAATGCACAGGAAGGACAGATGTTGTGGTGAATGATGTGAATGATTATATATCTAAAGATTAATGATTATGGAGTACTAAAGCAAATAAGATGCAATAAATTGACAGGGGCAGCTAATAAAGATGTGAGTTCTGCAAGATCACAGAATCACAGAATCATCTGTGTTGGAAAGGACCTTGAAGATCATCTAGTCCAACTCTTAACCAGCACTGACAGTTTCCAACTACACCATATCCCTAAGTTCTATGTTGACCTGACTCTTAAACACCTCCAGGGATGGGGACTCCGCCACCTCCCTGGGCAGCCCATTCCAATGCCTAACAACCCGGTCTGGAAAGAAATACTTCCTAATATCTAGTCTAAACCTTCCCTGGCACAACTTGAGGCCGTTACCTCTTGTCCTGTTGCTTATTACTTGGTTACAGAGACTCATCCCCAGCTCTCTGCAACCTCCTTTCATGTAGCTGTAGAGGGCGAAGAGGTCTCCCCTCAGCCTCCTCTTCTCCAGACTAAACACCCCCAGTTCCTTCAGCCGCTCCTCGTACGACCTGTGCTCCAGGCCCTGCACCAGCTTCGTTGCCCTTCTCTGGACACGCTCGAGTCATTCAATGTCCTTTTTGTAGTGAGGGGCCCAAAACTGAACACAGGAATCAAGGTGCAGCCTCACCAGCACCAAATACAGGGGTCAGATCCCTTCCCTGTCCCTGCTGGCCACGCTATTGCTGACACAAGCCAGGATGCCATTGGCCTTCTTGGCCACCTGGGCACACTGCTGGCTCCTGTTCAGCCGGCTGTCAATCAACCCCCCCAGGTCCCTCTCTGACTGGCAGCTCTCCAGCCACTCCTCCCTAAGCCTGTAGCGCTGCTGGGGGTTGTTGTGGCCCAAGGGCAGCCCCCGGCATTTGGCCTTATGGAAACTCCTCCAGCTGGCCTCAGCCCATGGCTCCAGCCTGTCCAGGTCTCTCTGCAGAGCCTCCCTACCCTTGAGCAGATCAACACGCCCACCCAGCTTGGGGTCATCTGCAAACTGACTGAGGGTGCACTCGATCCCCTCGTCTAGATCATCAATAAAGATGTTAAACAGGAGTGGCCCCAACACTGAGCCCTGGGGGACACCACTCGTGACCAGCCACCAACCAGATTTAACTCCGTTCACCACAACTCTTTGGGCCCGGCCATCCAGACAGTTTTTTACCCAGCGAAGCGTGTGCCCATCCAAGCCTTGAGCAGCCAGTTTTACCAGGAGAAAGCTGTGGGAAACAATGTCAAAGGCCTTGCTAAAGTCAAGGTAAACAACATCCACATCTTTCCCTCATCCAATAAGTGGGTCACCCTGATGTAGAAGGAGATCAAAGTTGTCAGGCAGGACCTGCTTTTCATAAACCCATGCTGACTGGGCCTGAGCATCTGGTTGTCCTGCATGGGTTGTGTGATGGTACTCAGGATGATCTGCTCCATGACCTTCCCAGGCACCGAAGTCAAACTGACAGGCGTGTAATTTCCCGGATCATCCTTCCAACCCTTCTTATATATGGGCATTACCTTGGCCATTTCCAGTCAGTCGGGACCTCCCCAGTCAGCCAGGACTGCTGGTAAATGATGGAAAGCAGCTTGGCGAGCACCCCAGCCAGCTCCTTCAGCACCCTTGGGTGTATCCCATCTGGTCCCATAGATGTGTGTGTGTCTGTGTGATGCAGCAGGTCACTGACTGTCTCCTGGATTGCAGGGGGGTCCTTCTCCCAGTCTCTGTCTTCTGGCGGAGGAGGCTGGATTCCCTCAGTACAACTGGTCTTGTTATTAAAGACTGAGGCAAAGAAGGCATTAAGCACCTCAGCCTTCTCTGCATCACTTGTTACCATGTTTCCTCCTGCGTCTAGCAGGGGATGGAGACTCTCCCTGGTCTTTCTTTTGCTACTGACATAGAAACATTTCTTGTTATCCTTGATTGCTGAAGCCAGATTAATTTCTAGCCGGGCTTTAGACCTCCTGATTTCCACCCTGCATAGCCTCACAGTCTCTTTGTTATCACTGTGAGTGGCTAGCCCCTTCTTCCAAAGGCTGTAAAATCTCCTTTTCTCACTGAGTTGCAGCCAAAGCTCCCTGTTCAGCCAGGGTGGTCTTCTCTGTTGCCGGCTTCTCTTACAGCACCTGGGGACAGCCTGCTCCTGAGCCACACTTCTTTCTTAAAGAGCGCCCAGCCTTCCCGGACCCTATACCCTTCAGGATCGTCTCCCAAGGGATCCTTTCAAGCAGGTGCCTAAACAAGACAAAGTCAACCCTTTTGAAATCCAGGATGTCAGTTCTGCTTAGCCCTCTCCTGGCCTCTCTAAGGATAGAGAACTCTATTATTACATGATCGTTGTGCCCTAGTCATCCTCCAACCACCAATCATCCATCAGTCCTTCTCTGTTCACAAAGAGGAGATCCAGCAGGGCACCTTCTCTGGTCTGTTCACTCACCAGCTGCATCAGGAAGTCGTCTCTCACACGTTCCAGGAATCTCCATGACTGGTCCCGTTCTGCTGTGTTGTATTTCCAGCAGATGTCTGGGAAGTTAAAATCTCCCACAAGAACTAGGGCAAGCGATCATGAGATTTCACCTAAATGCCTATAGAATATTTCATCCACCTCTCTGTCCTAGGTGGGTGGCCTATAGTAGACTCCTACTACAACATCTGCCCTGTTGGCCTTCCCCATGATTCTAACGCAAAGACACTCCACCCTGTCTTCACTACACTTGTGCTCAAGGCAATCATAACAGTCCCTAACATACAGCACCACCCCACCACCTCTCCTTCCTTGTCTATCCCTCCTAAAGAGCCTGTAGCCATCAATTGGTGTGGAACAGTCATGAGAGACATCCCAGCATGTTTCTGTAATAGCCACGACATCATAATTTTCCTGTTTCATCAAGGCTTCAAGCTCCTCCTGTTTGTTACCCATGCTGTGTGCATTGGTATACATGCACTTCAGAGGGGCTGATGTTTTGTCCCCTTCCCCCTTCAAATCTAGTTTGAAGCTCTGTCAATGATCCCAGCTAACTCCTGCCCCAAGAACACTTTCCCCCTCTGGGACAGGTGCATTCCATCTAATGCCAAAAGGTCTGGTGCCCTGTGTACCAACCCATGATTGAAAACTCCAAAGCCCTAATGGTAACACCAGTCTTGGAGCCACCAGTTCATCTGCTGAGTTCTCCAGTATTCTTCTTCATCCATCCCCCCAACTGAAGGGATGGAGGAGAACACAATTTGTAACCCCGACCCCTTAAGAAGTTTCCCCAAGGACCTGAAATCTCTCTTCATTGCTTTAGGACTTCTCCTGGTAATGTTGTCCCTACCTACCTGAAAAAATAGGAGAGGGTCATAGTCCTTGGATCTCACTAGAGCAGGGAGTTTTGCCATGAGGTCCTTGACACGGGCCCCAGGGATGCAGCAGACTTCCCCATGAAGCGGGTCTGGTCTGCATCTGGGGCCTTCAACACCCCTCAGAATGGAGTCACCCACTACAATGACTCTTCTGAGATTCTTTTCAGAACTAGGCTGGTCTAGAATGACCTGGCCTTGGTGGACCTTGGTCTTCCTCATTTGTCTTGTTTTCTTCCTCCTTCTTTTCTTCATCCAAAAGTTCCAGGGCCCTGAATCTATGTGAAGGGCACCATGGAGGGTGAAGGAGGTTGGGAGAGGATTTTCCTGCCTCCCTGAGCAGGGACCTGTTTCCAGCCTCCCCCGTCCCTCAGGTCCCCTCCTTCTGCCTGGTAGCAAGAGGATGAGGGATTACCTGCCTCGTTTGGAGTCTCCATTTGCTCCTGTTGCTTCATGAGTGCCAAGCTGCTACTCCACCAATCCATTTCCCTGTTGCACTCCCTAATACTTCTTAGTCTCTCGGCCTCTTCTCTGAGTTCTGCCACCAGGCTGAGCAGGTCACCCAGCTGATGGCAGTCACACAGGTGCTGTCCCTGCCGCCCTCCAGCAGGACTGACAGGCTCAGGCACTCCCTGCAGCCCGGGACCTGCACCGCTGAGTGTTTGTGTGGCAGCTCTGTCTGGGTCACCACGTTCTTTCTGGCGGTGGCTTTGATGCGAGTGGAGACCATGGTTCAGTCTACTCCTGGAGGACGGTAAGATGGAACTAGCTCAGATAAGTTCTAGACCCCAGAGAGGGACTGTGCCCTGTCTGCTTTCCCTGCCTGCATGAACTGACACGCCGCACCCTTCTGACACGCCGTGCCCTGTTTGCAGGCACCGTTCACCGCGCTCCTGGTTGCTTGCGCTCCCTGTGGATATTGAAGATACTGAAGACAAGAAGAGACAGTATGAAATTAATATAATAAACATTATATTATTCTGTTGGAGGTGAGGAAGAATTCTCAAAATACTACTCTGTCCTATTCTATGAATAAATAAGTAAATGTAGGCTGTAGTTTATATACAACTCAACTTTATGTTTAATGTTATAATTTCTTGTTCAATTGAACTATCACACTTGATTATTTTTTTCTGAAAAAGCAGTGACTGCAAAAATTCATGTGTATTTGCCTTTTTCCACTTTTATAATTTCTGCTCCTCTTCTTACATACATGGAAAACCAGCATGACTACAGTACTGACTCCTAACCAAGCCATTAACACTTCTGTTATCCTGCAGTACAAACAGAAGCATTTCTTGAAAGTACGGTAGGACAAGTAACAACAAACACATGAAAAATTGTGACAGATAACCCATTTCTGTTTTGAATGTTTATTTTCAAAATATGAAACATTATTTTCCTGAACCTTCATAGATATGTAACCATTATTGATCTTTAAGGCTAAATAAATTTTTATATATTTTTAAGCTTTTATCTATTCTGGGTCTTCAGCCAAGGCATAGTTTTACAAGTAGGTTTGGAGACCACAGTCACTTAATTTCTAACTGCAGCCACCTTGCTCAGAAAAACAAAAGATCAAAATGACATTGTACTAATTCAGTTACCAGTTCAATTCCACACAGGTATTTAATCCAGAACCTGGGTACAAAATCTGGCATCTAAATATTAACATTGCATTTTTCCCTCAGAAGAAGAGTCAGTGGAAGTTTTTCAAAGAACGTGATTATATCTGGACTTAGAGAATATGTGTGCATGGTGATTAACATTCCATCTTTAAATGATTGTCTAAATAACATTGAGTCAAAATTACTAGCAGTTGATTACATAAAATAAAAGTGAAGTCTTGTGTGACAGTTTCTTTGAAAACTATTACCGGTTGGACAAACCTATCATCAGTTTACTTCAAGGATTTATTTTAAAATTCAGAAGTTGTGTGTCAAAGTCTAGATGAGTCTTCTTTAATTATCATTTCTCAGAGTGTATCACCTTTCATGAGAGATCAGATGAAGTGGATATTAATTTCTAGTTTCCTTTGGATTCTGTTTTTGACATATGTATTTGATTTGCAGATCCATTAATTGAATGTCTCTGGACTAATCTTTGCCTTATTTGACATATTAAATACACAGCCAAGTGTAAGATAAAATGCCTGAAGGCACTGCTGTTTGGAAAAGGAAAATAATAGTGCTGTAAAAGGTGTTGAAAATATGGAAATACATTTCTCAAAAAAAAAAAAAAAAGTTAGTGCATTTTCACATTTTCAGAGAAATTTCTCACGCAGGCAGTCTCAATTTAAGGGCATTCTGAGTAATCATATGAACTTTCTTATATGCATTTATATAGTTTCTTATACACATACATTTATTCGAAGTGTTGGAAGTGGTGCCATTATATTTCCCCAACTTGCTGTTATATGGGTGCTCTTGTTTGCACACATGACGAAGCAGAGAGCTAGTGTGTAGTTAAACATACTTTGCTGTATTTTCAAAAGAGAAAAAAGATATAAACAGTCGAGAGAAAATACACCGGGACTGATACTTTGCTGTTTACAAAGGTTGGACCCATTCTGCATAATGCTAAGGCAGGTGCCTCCATGAGTGATGCTGTGTGCACTGAGATCCTTTGTGTAACTAAGGTGTAACTAATTTATACCTAATTTGAATTCCATCTTACTGTATGTAACTGATTTCAAGCAATATCTTAAACACCATTATGAGAACATACATAGCTCTAAACAATATTTTCTTTAGATATAAAGTTTTCAAACTGCATTCACCTACCTTCCTGTCAGGTACTTAATAGTTTGGAGTCCGGTGTATGTTGGGTAACTAGCTAGGGTGCTTGCTCTGCCTGTATAGAGGCAGGCACCTGACAAGGGCGATTCAACTCACCTAAAGTTTTATATTAGACTTCTCATTTTAAGTCAGACAGGGTGAGATTCAGCTCCAGATTCAAACACCCATATTTAAGCGTCTTCATCTTCTCACTTACGTATGAGATCAATGTCTAAACTCCCATGATAGTCAATGGAGTGCTGTGATGGGATCAAGATGCCTAACCACAGACCCCTTGTGACATCTGGGGTGCTCTGGGATGTCCAAGACAGCAGGAGCTCTTGCTGGGTTATTTTAGGCTACCTCACTGATATTAGACTCATATTTCTAAGCAACTGAACTGAGCCATTAGTAACGGGTCAGCTGAAAGACCCTAAAGGCTTGCATGACAGTACTGAGTAGATCTCAACTGACTATGATGGGTACTAGGAATTCAGCACACATGTTGGCACCTACATAAAGACAACTAAATTTGGCTGTCTAAATCAGAAGGTGAATCCCAGTCCTAAATTTAAAAAAGATAAATCCAGGCCTTAAAAAAATTACCTAGCTTTAAGACAGTCACAATACTTCCAAAACCTTATGCCTTGTGGTACTTGACTACTGCGGTAGCATTTTAGCACCATCACTTTTGGTTCAATAGAGCATTCACTTGGCCTCAAGCTGCTTCTGGCTCAAGCCTCCTGTAATACCTGCATGATATCAGTCAGCCTGTGTGGCTGTCTCAGACACCCTGTGGCATTTCAACTGGGACTAGGTGCTTACATTTATGCATCATCTGTAAGAGAAGCTATGTTTAGCTCCAAGTAGATACATAGACACTGGTCTTTGACTGGAAAAGTATCTAACATCCCACTTTTTAGCTACTTATAGAAATTCCAGTAGATTTCATTCAAATCCTCCCAGGTAATATTATTACTCGATACTATGCATGGCAAGTAGACAACTAAATCTGTCACTGCTGAGTTGAGTGGACCTTCTCACTTTATAGCATTTATGCACAGCCTTAAATATTTTTTGTGCTGTTTTTCTATCAGAGCACCACACCTGAGAAACTACTGCGTTTAGAAACAGAAGTCACAGATTCAGTCCAAGTAATTAATATTTCTTTCTCTATCTAGTTCACTGAATTAACATGTTTCTATCTCAGTGTGTGGAAGTGAAACCGAATAAATCTTTTGCAGACATCCTATAACATTGGATAGAAATTCTTTAGAGGTCAATAAGTAAATATGAAACTAAATTAATTTGGTTTAGCAATTCTGAGGTGCATCATATTTTTCACTGTCCTCTAAATAACACTGTTTGTGAAAAAACAGGACATTATCTCCTTCATAAATATAGAACCTAACCATGCTAACCAGCAGATTTAGAAGTAGATTTCTAATTGTGTAATATGGTGGCATGCTCTTATTACCTCACTGTATTATGACACCTAAATTCACCAAAGTGTATTTCAATCCCCTCAGTGCCTTAGGGTATAGGACATATATTCTACAAAGAGGTATTTGCATGATTCCACGAGCGTGTATCAAAGTTCTGACAGTGCACTGAAAATAATTAAAATGCATTTGAAAGGTCTGGCCCAGGGCATTAGCTCCCTTTTTATAACATGCATCTTGCTGCAAAATGCACAGTCTCTGGTTTCCCAGACCACCCTATTGGAAGGGTAGTAAGCAGAAGTGTTACTAACCTCCACCAAGTAATACTCTTAACTGTATTTCTGAAGTGCAGTAACTAGATTTTTTTATTGCTACCTCATTTTACAAATTGAATGATTTATATGATAAATATTCAGTTATAATCATTCCTTAATCTATGTTTAAGACAAATACTTCACCCTTCAGCTGAACTAGTATAGTCCATGAAATGTTAAAGCCTTATTTATATAGAAATATAAAATTATGCTTATATTTAATGTGGCTGAGGGGAGATTCTAGGGCAATATTTTGGTCTAGTAAACATGCACAGTAAGTGGGGGTTTTTATCCCTTGCCATTTTGGTTAGTAACAATAATTTTCATTTACTAAAGTATCCAATGTATTACAGTCTTTGTAATTCTCTGACTGCTCTTCTGTAAGAACAGTAGACTTTATTTTCAGCTCTAATTACCAGTATGACTCCATTCTGATTCCTTCCTGCACATCTGTCACTAAATTTATGTGCTATTGTTGTCTTTTTCCTCTCTCAGCATCCACTTTTTTGTACACCCAAAAGAAACAATTGATATTGTATTATAGCTGTTTTTCCTGGAGAGAAATGTGCCTGCAAATGAGTCTATTGACTGCTTCACTTTCAGGCAAGTTATCATATAAAAAATTACATGTGAGAACTAGTGCATTCATTATGGTTGACCTGCTGGGATATCAGCAACGTGGTAATGCAGGTTTTTTCCTTATTTTAAGCTCTATATAAAGCTTGCAACATATTTTGTTTGTATTATTGATAATAACCAGGATTCATCTGGCATCATTCCAAGGGAAGCACACTGACATAAGTTTATTTTATTTCTCAGAACATATGCCATGGGGTTTTTTATACTTTTTCTTCAATATAATTTCAGGAGATCATTGCATCACACATACAAAATTTACAAATTTTAAAAGATTATGATAAGAGAAAATTTCCAAAGCCTTCTCAGTCAATTACTGCTTATTGTTATTATATTCTGTTTGTCTATGTGAAGCCTTGGTACCATAGTGAGATAGAGAAGGCCATTTTAAACATGCAACTAATTTCTGAACTGCAGAAACATTTAAAAACAAATAAATAGAGATTTGGTACTGCGTAAGGGAGAAGCATTGTGTATGTAAGATAATTTTGTCTGGGCATGAACCAGACAATTCCAGACACTGTGGGTTCATGCCTTACAGAGCATATCAGTGACTGAGGCACCTGCCTCCCGGTAGCACTTATCTTGAAGGTGATGCATTCTCATCTCCCCCTTCATAGCTCTGAAAATGAACCCCTCAGTTCAGTGGGATCAGATGGTAATAAATTCACATAATTATATACTTGTTAAGAAGGTTAAGGTTATTTTGTTTGGATAACGTGACTATAATTTATTCTGTCTGTAAGGTTTGAGGTTAAACAATATTAATGGTTAGTTAATGGCCTAATGAGTCAGCTACAAGCCATTTAGGCATTCAGTGAACCTTTGCATTTCAGTGACTCCTCTAATGAAAGATCTATATGAGCGCCTGTCTACTGTCACAATAGAGATAGCAGGAGACTCACCTAATCGATTGTGATGGTAAATCAATTGATCTGTAACCCTGTTTTCATACACTGAAAAAGATATGAAGGAAAGATTTTACTGTTCCCTTATTTCCAGCTGAATATCTATAAATAAAAGAGACAGTTCCCTATTTGAAAATATTCCCTTTATTACTGTGATTCAAAAGCAGGGAGAATCTGATTGATGCCCTATTTTATAGATGTGTCAGTTACTTTTGTCATTTCCAGAAGATTTAAAATTCTTAGAAATTAAATATATGATGCACAACATCAGAGAGGCTTGCTCTTCACTGTCATGTGTAAGGTTAAGGATTAAGATAAAGCTGATGTGTGCTCTACTTGTTCCTACCTCTGAACAGCATCCAAAAATGCAGTGGGATAATTTAGAATGAAATTTGGAAATGCCGTTTATAAAGAAAAAGTCTTTGAAGCTTCTTTTATTAAAGAAGCTGTATTAAACCGTATTGAACTGTATTAAGCAATGTTTTAAGACATCAGTCTATGATATTGATACTGCTTTTATATCCTGATTTCATGCTGTCCTGTGGGTTTCATTATACATTTTTCCTTTTCTGTATTGTCCTTAGAGCACACAGATTTTATTATCCTTATTATAATCACAAACCACCAGAAACACCAACTATCATGAGGGCCCTGTTACACCTATGTATTGATTCTTTCTAACCACCTAATAGGATTTCATGGCTTTTTTTAAACTAACTTATTTTCTTGCCCTATTCTTCTCCTAATGTGAGATACCTCAGAAAAGACCAGTTTTCAGAAATGTTGATCAACCTGCCCCCTCCCCCTTCAGGAAAATCAGATATCTTTATTTAAGGTATCCAGAAGGGGCACAAAACAGAGATACACTTAAGCAGTGCTTTTAAATTTGAGTCTATCACCTGCTAAGCAATTCAGTTCGAGTATTTCTGATACTGTGGCTGACATGAAGTACTGTATTTCTATCACTGCTGCATACAACCTTGCAGCATGGGAGTTGCTGCCACTCTTTTTGCTTCAGTGTCACAGTGTCTTATACATGAAAGGGTGACTATGATCCCATACTGAAAACATCTAATAGAAGGAAACCAAATTCAGATTCCTTTTCCTAGAAGCCGGGAAACCTTGCTTTGTTAAACAGCTGACATTTGGTGGGGAGCTGCTACGTGCACCATAGAAGGACAAATGATAAATGTTTTCTGAATATACAGAACAGAACAAAATGATGGTGTGAGCTTGTAACCTGAGGCAATGTCTGTATTACAGAAGGTGCCTGCAACTGGCCAGCTGACACTGAGTTGCCTCGGTGCATATACATAAACCCTTTTTGCCATGCAAAACAGTGTGGTTGTGCTCAACTCGCCTGCTAGAAATGGTCCCTGACCCACACTAACTGTCAAGGTGGGAACTGTTTGGAGAAAATACTACTTGTCCCAGGTGAAAGCTATCCTGGGACCACTCCAATGACTCAACAGTACAGATGGTCAACTTTCAGGACCAGGAGTGCTCCCTGGCACTGCTTAATTTATTGGTGACAGGCAGAGCCTGAATACCTAAAATCAGATGCCAGATGAACACATATTTGTTTTCCACACACCACTTTCATAAATGCATTTAACAGTCAGATTTTCAGTTTTCAAAGGATTGCACATAATCCCAAAACAATCCCCCTTCCAGGTATATGCCAAACCATATTCTCCTCATCTGCAAATGAGTATCTTGTCTGCCCATACGACAATTCACTGACAACCCACAGTAATAACCTGATCCTGCAGAACACAAGAAATACCAACAGCTTATTGATCCATCCAAAAGCCTGTGAAGCTATTCCCCTGTCTCTTCTATTTAAAATCATGACATGCTGATATTCAGCAATTCCACTGATAATGATAGAACTGTATCATCACTTAAATAACTAGAAGAGAAATTTAGATACCGAAAACCAAATTCAAGTTTGTAGCTGTCTCTGAGTTGGGCCAATATGGATTATTTTGATTATTTGTTTGCCTGCCAGTTGAACTGACTACAGCCTGGAGACAATGACAACATGAGCATTAGCTTGGTAACAGAAAGACAAGTACTTCAACCCACAGAATTATCACCCAAGGTTATTGCTTCAGTATTTCTGCTGATACACTCACTGCTATAGATCACACAAACAGATGTAGAATCCCATTTCAAATACTTGTCCCTCTATACTGTGGTGATATGGAGACTGTTAGGAAAGAATGAGCACCAAAATTTTTCTTATATGAAAGCACTGGGAAGTAGCTTAAACTATTTCCATAGCCTTTTTTTTTTTTTTTTCTTCACAGTTCTTCTGTTCTGCTGAGGCTAAAAAAAAATATGTCAGACTATTTGATGTAACATCCAGCACAGCATACCTCAAGATTTATAGTTCCCTTTCTTTGGCTTTTAAAATGCTCTTTAGCTGTTTTCCATATGGTCTTATCTCCCACATAGGATAAATTTGAGTAGTATGATAAATTATATTCATTGATGTATCATGGAAAATGTTTCTTCATGGATTAAAATGGTGCTTTTTAATCAGGGACAACAGAGGAGCAAGTAATCTTATTTTCAAAGGAATCATTTTCTTACTGACAATGAGGAACTTGTAGAGGACTTATGCACATACTTTAGGTGCAAGTCCAGGCAGCAGAGCTACACATTTAGTCTCGGTTATTAGACCAGGTCAGGCTCTTGGGGTCAAATCTGCACTCAAGGCTCAGTTATCTAAGCACAGACATCCTCCTGCACTTCAGGCACCCTAAGGTTTTCAAGACATAATATCTGTAGATGGATCCACTGAATAAAGCTACAGAACTATACAGATCTGGGATTTCTCCCAGTTATAAATGGTACACATCTAAAATTAGATGTCTACATATGTGTATCCACATGTGAGCCAGCTGTTGAGGCTTCCACATAATCAATGAAGATCAGAAGTGCATGTCAGGTGCCTGACATTGCCTTCTGAGATGACCTAAATCTGCAGCTTCAGAGGACATGAGTTTCTTACCATGGATCAGGTCTTCCAGGCCCTTCTGAAACCCTTGGACTACACATGGACATCTGCATTAAGCGTAATGATGAGAACAATCAATAGAGGCAGAAGTCAGATGTGACATAAACTTCTAATGTCACTTTAGATACCATATGATCACGACACTTTAGATGTCCTAGTTAACATCCAGCTGCTGTTCCAGATGGACACAGGTCTCCCATGGGTCCCGTGTATTTATCACTAAACCCATACATCTCAAATAGCCCTAGAGACACATGTGTATGTAAATGATTCAAGCTCTTAATTTCTCTGAACTATCCATCTAGAGTTCTCTTATGGTGAAGAGAAAGACAAAAACACTTGTGTGGAGGACATGGTTATAGTCTCATGGATAAAATAAACCATTTCTATTGATCCCTAAAAGATCTACTTCTCTCCATTGATTACAAAGGCAGCACAGGCTGGTTAGCTCAAATATAATCTGCAGTGTTAAAGGAGAGGACTCCTACCCAAAATGCTTGTGAAGTTTATCTGTGCTCTGACTCAGGTCATCTTTGTCCTAAAAGACCAGTGAAGTCCAAGCTGGAGCCTTGCCAGTGAATTCATTGAAATGTTACTAAGACCTTGACTTTATTAACCACTAAGATAGAAGCAATGTCCTGGAGCACAACAGCATTTAAAATACCAAAGAAAATTTTCTGTGACAAAAGCATTAGATAACTTTTGACCTGTGTTACTCCACAGGTTCTTTGCCTTTTGTTATGTATTTGTGCCCTATTTGTACACACTGATATATTTACTTGAAGAATGCTTAAAACCCAGAAGCTTCATGGAGAACAGAAGCACCTGAAAAAACAAGGGAATCATTGTGAGTCCCTAGGCTCTGATCTTTTTCAAGAAACTGCTCAGTTTGATAGATCTACATAGAAAGTGTCAATGCCAAAGAAGCCACATCAGTTTGGGAAGATGATCACAGTTTAGTGTACACCAAAATAATCTCAAATTTGGAAAAAAAAAATATATATATATATATATAGTCTATGTTTCTAGTCCTCTAACTTCTATCAAATCAAAAGTAGGAGAAAAAAAAAATCATATAATATTAAATCATTGTATTATTGTTAGTTTTCATGGAAAACATGGTACAAGAACCAGGATCCCTGAAGAGATTTAGGTATATAAACATTGTCGATTGCAAAGCATTCACCTCATCTAATTGCCTGCCTGCTTCAGTGGGAAGTTCGTGCTAAAGAACCTTTGACGGGTCTTGGTCACAGTGATACTATTTGTAGTAGTCCACATTTGAGCTAACATATTAAATGATGTGGACCTCATAGTGGCCTTTATATTACATGAGAGACTTGCAGCTGCAGGCACAGTCCATAGAAAACAGTATAATATCTCTTTCTCCACAGATGCAGATAATTTAGGAGACGGTGACTGTTTTGATGCCTAATTCAATAGGCCATAGGCTTCCAGATATAAATCTTCTGGTCTTCTGAATACCATAAGTGGATATTAGAAAATCTGATATTGATGTTTATTGCTCTGCATACATTTCAGTTAGTTAGACCAGTGTGTGCATTAAAAATCTGTGGACTTGGCTATCAGAAATATCAGTCAATATCTTTACTTTTTCTTAAGTCATCAGGTCAAGAATCTTATGAATATTCAGACTACTGTCAGATAAAATGGTCACTATTTCTCCAGAAAACCCATCTTTGGAACTGATAGGGCAATCAGCAGTGAAAAGTGAATCATCCTAACACCTGACTAGATATTCCTTTTTCTATCATCTCAGCTCTTACATGGACGATAGGTACAAAAAAATTACATCCCATTTCTTGGTACACTCAAAGTTTAATTATAATCTTATGTGAAAGTCTTGTTTAATGATAATACGTTGTGGAAAGAGAACATCATCAATTTATCCCTCAGAGGGTTACACAAAAAAATCTTAACCCATAAATATGAGTAGGTTTTCCTTATATTTAATGATTCTATGAATTAAGTCCTTTGAATGTAAAGTTTTCTAGCCAATGAACTTATTCTTCTTACTCATATCAAAAAAGATTTAGCTAATTCACCAACCTTGTTTATATAAGTGTAGTTCAAAAAACTGATCTAATTATTCCCACTCATGGATCTCTCTCTCCCTCACCTTTTTCTTCCCCTAGTGTTTCACTTCATCCTTTTTGGTTTTTTGAGGAAAGGGCAATGACATGTAAGACGAAATAGTAGCTCATCTGTTATTGATGAAGAAGCAGTACGTAAAGATAACCTGTGATCTCCCAGAAGACCACACTGCAGTCAGATGGCACTCTCTGATTTGTATTCTCATTCTGTACTTATCCTCAAGGAGTCAGAACTTCAACTCACACAGAGAAGTTCTTCACATTTATTAAGTTTTATTCAAGTTGTTCCAGAACTTTTTTTTCAGAATTACTAA
Source organism: Athene noctua (assembly GCF_965140245.1). Taxonomy (NCBI): domain Eukaryota; kingdom Metazoa; phylum Chordata; class Aves; order Strigiformes; family Strigidae; genus Athene; species Athene noctua. Next base: position 218,189,119 of record NC_134037.1, read on the forward strand.
CACAGGCTTCCTTTTGTAGTACAAAAATGTGTTACTTCAGATGCTAATTGGAAATATCACTAAATAAAACAATATGGGAGCAAAACCCATCACTTCAGTCTCACTAGTTAAATCAGCATGGCTTTTGTCAGTGTGGTGTTTGACCTTAGCTAGCTGCCAGGTGGCCACTAAGCCACTCTGTCACTCCCCCTCCTCAACAGGACAGGAGGAGGGGAAAAAATGACAAGAAGCCTGTGGGTTGAGATAAGGACAGGTAGATCACTCAGCAATTACCATCACAGGCACAACAGACTCAACTCAGGAAAACTGATTTAATTTATTACAAATCAGAGTAGTTTAATAAGAAATAAGAACGCATCTAAAACCACCTTCCTTTCACCCTTCCTTCTTCCAAGGCTCAACTTCAGTCCTGACTCCTCTAGCTCCTTCCCCTGAGCAACACAGGGAGATGGGGAATGGGGATTGTGGTCAGTTCATTACATGTTCTCTCTGCCACTCCTTCCTTCTCTTGCTCTTCCCCTGTTCCAGAATGAGGTCCCTCCCACAGGACACAGTCCTCCATGAACTTCTCCAATGCCTGTCCTTTCCACAGACTGCAGGTCTTGAAGAACTGCTCAAGCATCTGTCTTTTCCATAGCGTGCAGTTCTTCAGGAACAGACTGATCCAGTGTGGGTTGCCCATGAGCTTATAGATCCTGCCAGAAAACCTCCTCCTGCGTGGGCACCTCTCCACAAGCTACAGTTCCTGCCAGGAGCCTCATCTGGCTTGGGCTTTCCATGGGCTCCAGCTTCTTTCAGGGCACATACACATGCTCCTGTGTGAGGTCCTCCCTGGGCTGCAGGTGGAGATCTGCTTCACCATGGACCTCCAAGAACTGCAGGGGACAACCTGCATCACCATGGTCTGCACCACAAGCTGCAGGAGAATCTCTGCTCTGGTACCTGGAGCACCTTGTCCCTGTCTTTCTTCACTAAACTTGGTGTCTGCAGAGTTGTTTCTCTCATATATTCTCACTCCTCTCTCTAGCTCCTGTTGTGCAGCAGTTTTTCCCCTTCTTAAAGATGTTATCCCAGAGGTGCTGTTATGAATTTATGCACGCCAGCCATCATAACAGTGTCTGACCCTAGGATCCTCTGCTGATTAATGTAAGGTCTGAGTGAATGTTTCATATTCCTCTTACATTAGTTCTCAGGTTTCAGCTCGAGCTAGGGTGCCTCCTTGGAGAGACCACTTCCCCAGATGGAGCTCTTCAATTATACCCATACTACCCATCACCCAATCTCCAAGTCCAATCACTTAATTCTGGTTAGTGGTCTCTTGATTTCTTGTTTGTTTTCACTGTCATTGAGCTGGTCTTCTTCTGAAGTTACCTCATACTCTTCGAATTGTTTCCTTGGTCTTTATCTTCTTCATTCCACTTGTGTCTGCCAGATTCAGCTAGTTCTGTGTTAGCAGCATTAGTTTTATCACAAAGTTCACTCTTGCGGCCCAAAGCTTCAACTACTTTAGCTACTAGTGCTAAGCTACTAATGCTAAATGACACTATTCAGAGAGAAGAATAGAGTTAATCAAATTTCTTCTTTAAAAAGTCCTCCCTTTGTTTTTTGGGGGGCATCCCTGACCATCTGTATTTGGTCTTGTATAAGGACTCTTTGATATCCTTGTATATATTTCCTAGCCATATGACAGTTCTGAGACTAACTCTCACAGGTTGGGGTTGCCAAAGGATGGTTGAGGCCCTTTTGGCAATGGCTTGCCTGTTGTTTTTGCCCAAATGTAGAAAAAAAAAAAAAAAAAAAGAGAATCAAAACATCTATACAAAGAAGGGTTCATACCAGAACTGGGGTGATCCACCCTACTTCTGTTTTAAGAAGGTATAGAAGATAAGCTTAAGCCAATAATAAAACATCTCATGGCTAACTCATCTTCACTGGGCAGTTGGTGCCACCTGCATGCACAGCACCAGTATATGTGCCTTTTCAGGTTATATTTCCCAGCCCCAACTCCAGTGATGGTTTTCCCAACGACCTTTATAACAGTTATTCTTATGTCACCCAGGATGGCATGGACCACAATGACTGCAGGATAACCAAAGACAACCATGCTAATGCCATCTCAAATCTTCCCCTCTTGGAACTGAGCCTAGAGTGATTGCTATTCTGTAAGGGTGATGAATACACCAAATAGGACACTGTCTTTGATTTACGGCCTCAGATGGTGTACAGTTACGGAAAGAATGGTGAGGAGATAGGTGATGGAGTTCAGTACAGCTATTTCCCAGATTCTTTATAATAAATCCCTTTATGCTTTGTTAAGGCATTAGAGATTCTATTTCATATTGTAGTATATTGTTGCTTATGTTGTCCTTGGCTGGGTTTCCCTGTATGTGTCCACCTGCAAGACTATCCACTAGCCATCATGTCACCTGGATTTATTGTGCATTCTTACATAAAAGCTTCATAAACTCATGCCCATTGTTCTTCACCATGGACCATCACTCCATGGTGCCTTGGACCTCTCAGCTTGTTGTTTATCTTGCTTAAGTAATTGTTAGGGAACCCCTGCTGGGACACCAAGATAATAAAAGCCTTTTGATCATCTTTGTGTATATTGTGATGGTGTATCCACCCCTTCTTGGGTCTGGTAAGGTGTCACCACTGGTGGAGGCCAGCCCAGTGTTGTTGCCTGGATCTGACAGATGGTCCACTTGGCCAGTCAGTGGGTGACTCCCTGGTCCAGGTTGCTTTAGAAATAAAACAAAAATTACATGGTTCTGGGATTCCTTTAGCCTTGGTAAGTGCAAATGATCCCAGTTTCAATGTCCAAGGTAGGACTCATGGAGTCCTATGGGATCAATGGTGGTCCATCTAACTGATGTTCTTTGGGCAGTCATTTAATATTAAAGTGGTCAATCCAGTTGTCCGTTTCTGCAAACTTTACAGCAAAGTTAATAACACAGTATACAGACTCTCCCATTTAGGGTCCAACTTAGTTTTGTGAGAGTGGACTTCTGTCATTGCATCTCCAGACCAGGTATCATGTATTTACATTCCAGCTAGGTACTTGTTGAAACCATCTGGCTTGTGACCTATTTTCTTGTAGGTGTTTTTGTATTCCCAATATATTTTGGTAACTCATCCATCTCCATCTCAGATTCTAGTCCTAGGGGGGACAAAGGCCCCAGGTATAGCTAAGTGCCTGTCAAACACTATTTCTGTTGTTGGCAACCCTAGAAGTTGGTGAAGGGTATTTTGAATATCCCATAGCACTATTCCTAAAAATTCAAGTTATTTCAAGTTCAAGCAATTTTAAGAGTCCTATTCATTCTTTCCATTTGTTCTAAGGACTGTGGATGATATGGAACATGTAGCTGCTGCTGTATTCTTAAACTTTTATAGATACTGTTTAGTATTCCCACTGAAAAATGAGAACCCGGTCAGTTTCTATGGTTTCAGGTATTCTGTATCTGGGAAGGATTTCCCACAAGAGTGCTTTGACCACTCCTGCAATATCAGCTTTCTTGGTGGGAAAAGCTTCTACCCATCCTGAGAGCTGATTCATGATTACCAGCAGGTGCTTAAGTCTGCACATGGAAAGCATGTCAGCCTAATCAATTTTTAGTTTTTGGAATGGGAAGTATGCCCATGGTCATCCTCCAACATCCTGTTTGGGTTTTGCATCAGATAACTTCCAACATGTGGGACAAGAACTCAAAATCCTTTTTACTGCCATATGTATTCTAGGGGCTGTCCACGTTTTCTCAGTCTGGTTAACAACTGCTACCATTCCTCCATGAGTTTTATCATGAAACCACCTAGCCAAAATCTTGTAAACTCTGTGTTTCCCCAGTAGTCCAAATTCCATTTTCATCTTTTACAGCCTCTCAACTTTCCCATCTTCTGTTCTTCCTGAGTAACCTCTGCATATATTTGGGCAGAATTATTGGTATCTGGCCAATCAACAGCAGACAGAAGTGTTATACCAGTACACTCATGTATAGGTTGGTGGGCAGCAGCTTTAGCTGCTTATCTGCCAATTCATTATTTCTTTCAGTTTAGCTGCATCCTTTGGTATGAGCTGGACAGTGTAGTACAGCAATTTCCCTTGGAATCTTAATGGCTTCCAGCAGCATTCAGTTCCATTAGAAATATTGTTTCCTGCCAAGGTATGGAACCCTCAATCTTTCCATAGCATACCCATTGCTTGACGCACTCCAAAAGCATATTTAGAATCAGTATAAATAATTACCCACTTACTACATCCCTACCAGGCTGCTCTTGCTAATGCAGTTAATTCAGCCCCTTGGGAACTCACTGGGGGGGGTAGAGGTTCTGCTTCAAGTACCTCTAAGTTTCTCATCACCGCATTAGCCTGCGTGTCATTTTCCATTCACATAGTATGAAGATCCATTGGTGAAAAGGATTTGATCTGAATTCTCTAGAGGTTGATCCCACATATCTTCCAATAGGTGGCTGGAGTGAAACACTACTTTAGCACAATCATGATGCAGCTCATCATTGGAGGGAGCAGGCAATAAAGTTGCTGGATTTAAAACATTATATCTTTTTAAAGTAATGTTATCTGCATTTAAAATCATTAATTCGTAATGATGTGCTCTTTGTGGGAAGAATGTTTGTGTAGCATATTGCTTAAGAATCAGTTCTACTTCACGCAGGATATACACGGTTGTTGGGTGACCCAGGACTAATTATCTGCTGCTTTCTATGATAGTTGCTGCTATAGCTGTAACACAGGAATTATTCCCTGCCACTACAGGGTCCAGTTTTGTTGAGTAGTAAGCCACAGGGCGGCAGTGCAGTCCTAACTTTTGAGTAAGGACTCCACCGGCTACTCCTTTGTTCTCATGCACAAATAGTTCAAAGGTTTTGGAGTAATCTGGCAATCCCAATACTAAAGATCCTTTCATAGCTTGGAAAGACTTTTCTTTCTCTGGACTCCAACATATAGGTTCCACTTCCTCTGCCTTGGCAGCATCTGTCAATGACTGACTTAACTCTCTTAGTCTAGGTATCCAGGGTCTGCAATATCCTACTGCACCTAAAAATCCTGGCAATTGTTTTCTTTGTTACTGGTTAAGGTATTTCTACAGTAACCTGGACCCGTTCTGGGTCTACTGATCTTTGTCCTTCTTTCAATATGAATCCTAAATATTTTACTTTTTGCTGACATAACTGAAGCTTAGAAAGAGATGCCTGATGACCTTTTTCTACTAAAGCAATATATAGAAAAATAGTATCTTTCAAGCAATCTTAATTTGTTTTACGGGCAAGTAATAATTCATCTCCATATTGTACAAGTATAGAATCTCCAGGTAAGATAATATCTTTCAAATTTTCTCCTTGCCATCCTGGTATGTGATCCTTAAAATAGTTGAAGATGTCAGAGATGGTTTGGTCTACAAACACACTTGCTGCCAATTCATTATTAAAATTCTGGAGAGTCATTCAGCCATACGATTGTGACAAAGCCTGTCACAAACTTCCCCAGCAGTTGCTGGGGTGTTCCCCTGGCCTCTGTCTATATTCCCATACTTCAGGTCAATTTATTCTTATTTCCTTGCAAGCTCTAATCACATTTATCAGATTTCTAACATCCTCATAACCCCCACACTGCCTCCACACCACACCCCGAGCCCACTCCCATTTGGCAATTATCTCTATCTGCTAAATGAGGCTATTCAGAGAAAATACAGTTAATCAAATTTTTTCCCTAACAGGTGCTACTGCCATTGCTGATGGGCTCAGCTTTGGCCAGCAGAAGGTCCATCTTAGAGCCGGCTGGCCAACATGGGGGTAGCTTCTCCTGTCTTCTCACAGAAGCCACCCTTGCAGTCCCCCTGCCAGTAAAACCTTGCCATGTAAACCCAGCACAGTCAGATCCTAAATCATAGGATTATTATAATGTCTTTTTTCTGACTGACACATAAAGTAAGTCTTCAGATTGAAAGAATCATCTAATAGTTTCACTTTCCAAAACAAAAAATTTTCTGAATTTTATATTCAGAAATGCTGGCCTGCTAGCAGATTTGCTTAGGCACTTAAGACAACACCAAACAGTGCTGTATGTCAATGCCTAAAGTTAGGCATAAACAACCATATTCAGAATATCTGGTTGATGTAAAAAATGCTGTAAGACTACAACTAAAACCAGCTTACATACTCTGAAAATTGATCTGCATTTTTGATACCTAAATATTAAGACAGATTTGAAAATACTGACACAGTAAGGATTATAAAGCAGGATATCCTGGTTTGCTAAGCTGTACTTTATTTAGTTACTCAGTTGTTCAGAAATAAACTTTCTAGAAAAAGTTGCAGGTATACTGAGAGATTATAAACACAGATACCAAAGCAAGGGTGCTGTCTCAGCAAACACAAACACAGTATTTAGTCACACAATGCAGAACTGCAAATGAAAAAGTTTTCTGAACTACACTCACATGTTTTTCAACAGCCTCACTGAAGTACTAATACTAAAATCTATACTGCTTATAAGATGCAGAAATTGTTCTAAAGTCTTCAGAAATTAAGTTGATGTTAAAAGGGATTAAAATACAGAAAACAGTCACTGATACTGTGTTTGCTTTATCTGAACTGATGCTAACATAGTAAACATAATTCTTCCTGCAGTTTCAAGAGCAATCAGATTCATCCAAAGAGACAAATCATGAGCATTACACAAGAAGGGAAGACACACTAGTGGTCTGGATGAGTCCCAAAGCAAATGGAGAATCATACTCCTAAGGAAAAGCCCAAAGTGTGGCTGCAAAAGAGAGAAGCCTTTCCCCTTCCATTGGAAAGCCACTTTCCAGAGCTGTAGGAGGCAGATGTGAAAGGTTTTGCACCACTCAGGGTAGATGTTTGAACCCGGGTAATTGTTCCTGTCATTTGTCAGAAATCATATACCAGAGGGTGAATCTCTTCTGTTGGAGCAATTTTTGTTCTGAATAATAAATTAACTATTAATTGTACAAGAGAAGAATGATTGGAGAGCAAATTCTGCTCAGCTAATTGGAAGTATCTTTTGGGGGAGTCCAGATTATAGGTTCATCCCCTGTAATTTACCACCAAGAATGTAGGTTAGAAGCACAATCTAGGTAAAGTAATTTCTACCATTAGTAATAAAAGAAAAAAAGGATAAAAGTTCTTGTGTCTAAACCAAAGTGGGACTAGCATGGGCTTAAGGGAATTTTTTGGCTTCCTTTTTCTCCAGTGGAAGGAAATCTGCACCTCCAGAGTCTGATTCAAGCTGTCTGAGGATTCATTTGTTCTCTGGAAGTGTTTGTTTTTCTCTTCTAAAAGCATAGGGAGAATTGGGTGACTTCATTTAAAGACTTCATTTAACCTTCTGTAATTTGTGAAGTGATTCTGGGTCTGACTTACCCATATGAGGACTAAGGTTCTCACACAACAAATCAAACTTTCTGTTCTGAATCACACAAGGCAGAAACGTGAACTTGACAGGAGATCCTGGTTCAGGAGAATTCCCGAAATAGTCTTCAGTATTCTAGGGTTTTTATAAAATTTCAATGAAAACAAAAATTCTGTCCTGAACTGTAGTCTAATAGAATAACTCAGGTTGGAAGAGACCTCAGGAGGTCTCTTATCTGACCTCCTGCTCAAATCAGGCCCTGCTGTAACAGGTTGCTCAGGATCATGCCTGGTCAAGTTTAAAATATCTCCAAAGAAGGAGACTCCACAACCTCTCTGGGCAACCTGTATTTGACCACCCAAAAGATTTTTTTTTGTCCTGCTACCTAACTGCAACTTTTTGTGTTCCGACTTGTGTCCTTTGTGCCTTGTCTTATCAGCACACACCATTGAGAAGACTTTAGATCCATCTTCTCTATACTGAAGCTCTGTTGTCTGGTAAATAAAGTATTGCCATAGTTAGTACTACGCCATAGGTTTTGTATCGGGTTTGTAAGGTCTCAGGACTGAATTTTACTAGGTTTATTTTTGTCTTAACTTGGTTTGACCAGCTTGGAACTTGGATTTTATTTGGCTTAGTTGCAACATCAGTTTTGCTTCCAACCAGATGGTTATGCCTAGTTTGTCTTACTGCTGCTTATCTTTGTATGGTACAATAGTTTTAGAATAGATAGTAATAACAAGTAGTTATTCTTTGTAGAATGAAACATTTACAGTGCCAGTGAGGATAGACAGCAATGTGTGCTTGCAGCCCAGAAAGCCAGCCTTGTCCTGGGTTGCATCAAAAGAAGTGTGGCCAGCAGGTTAAGGGCAGTGATTCTGCCTCTCTATTCTGCTCTCACGAGACCCCACCAGGAGTAGTGCATCCAGCCTTGAGAGGCCCCGTACAAGAAAGACATGTACCTGATAGAGTGGGTCCAGAGAAGGGCAACAAACATGATCAGAGGGCTGGAACACCTCTTGTATGAAGAAAGACACAGAGAGTTGGGGTTGTTCAGCGTGGAAAGGAGAGGGTTCTGGGGAGACCTTCTTGTGGCCTTTCAACACTTAGAAGGGACCTACAGGAAAGACAGAGAGCACCTTTTGACCAAGGCCTGTAGTGACAGGACAAGAGGCAATGGTTTTAAACTGAAAGATGGTAAGTTTAGATTGGACATAAGGAAGAAATTCTTTATCATGAGGGTGGTGAGACTCTGGAACAGGTTGCCCAGAGAAGTTGTGGATGCTTCATCATCGGAAGCATTCAAGGCCAGGTTGGATGGGACTTTGAGCAACCTGATCTAGTGAAAGCTGTCCCTACCTACAGCAGGGTGGTTGGATCTTTAGATTTCCCTTCCAACCCAAATAATTTTATGATGCTGTGATTCTGCGGTGTGATGTAAAGAAGTACAGAAGAGAGGTAATTAAAAAAAAGGCACAGGCTCGACACTGGAGACACAATGCTTATAAGCAGTTCACTACTGTTGACATAAAAAATGCAGACCCAGAGCTCCAGAAAACTGGTTTTAAGGGTAACAAAAAGATCAAAGCATATATAGAATTAACTATATCTAGTAAATGTAGATGTAATGTGGAGATGTAAACTAATGAAAAATGATCAAGTTGTAAAAGTCTCTTAGCAAACATAAAAATGAGTCCTAGTGGATATTAAAGCGAGGAGAAGGAAAGCAGCATCATCAACATCATACTTCTTGCAGCATAACACTTCAGATGCTGATAATTCCCCATAGCTCCTCCAAAATCCAGATGGAAACTGTCAATGTTAGGACCCTGAGGGTCAGTGGTAGGTCAAGGAAAAGGTCAGGAAAGTCATAGACACTAGGAAGCCTAGACATAACAACGCTTACCATAGTTTTATATTAATGATATATAAACTTTTTTCTATAAAATAGTGGGGTTTGTTTATTTTCTTCTCCTGTAACCATTAAATCTGGTCTAATAATAAACCTTTTATTAGACTGTTAAGATTTCTATTATACTAGTAACAATTTCTTGGCTTCACATATAAGGTGGGTCTCCTTTTTGCCCAGAGCAGATTTTTGAAGCATAACATTCTCTTCCATTAGGTAGTTGTAGATGATAGTAGGATTCACACTGAGGTCTCCCCTTCTCCAGGATGAACAGATCCTCTCTCATCCTCTTCTTTTATGTCATAGGCTCCAGTCCCTGACCAGCTTGATGGCCTCCACAGAGCTCGTTACAGTATATCAGTGTCTTTCTTATGCTGGGGAGCCCAAGAGAGGATAAAATACTTCAGACATTGACTTTCACATGTGCTGAATAAAGGCGAATCATCACTTGTTAATACAGCCCAGGATGTGGTTGGCCTCTTTCACTGCAAGGGCACAGGCCTGATTCACATCCAATTTGTTGTCCAGCAGGACGTCACCATTTCTTAGCCAGTTAGCACTGGCCTGTACTGTTGCATGTGGTGCAGGTCTTTGCATTCACCTTTACTGAACTGTATGAGGTTCCCATTAACCCATTCCTCAGCCTGCTGAGGTACCTCTGTATAGTAGCTCTGCCCATCAGGGAATGAAACACTCCCCCAAACAGTTTCATATCATCTGAAAAATGGCTGACAGCGCTCTCCATTCCATCATCAGATCATTAGTAAAGGTGTTAAAAGGTATTTGCTCCAGCCTTAATCGCCAAGGAATACCATCAGGAGTGTGAGTTGGGGTTTGTAGCACTGATCACAACCAGCATCAACATCTAAAGTATGTGAATCAGAATTATTGTGTAGCCAGACCTTACAAATCCGCATTATCCTTGCTATCCTAATGAGATGTAAGATTCCAAAGCACTCTGAACAGGAAATTTATTTTTGCATAAAATGAAAGCCTTAACACCAGTCTATTAAATATCTTCTTCCTTAATACAGGCATTTTATATACATGTTCCCGGACCAGTTCTATTTCGATTTAGTGTTGTTTAATTATTATGCCTTAAACATTAACAGTGCTATTAAATACTGATATATCAGCACTCTCTTCACTATTAATTTGTTTGGGGAAAAATAAATGCCATGTTAAGTAGGCAGTCAAGAAAAAAAACATAGCACTTACTTTGGCAGACCTCTTTTTAGAATAATGTGCAGAGAGAAAAAGATAATGAAAAACCATTTAAAAACAGGGGTCCATATCAGACTATAAATATCAAAACAGTTCCAACATGAACATCAGTCAATGAGTCAGCAAGGCTTCTGCATACGGAAGGAGCAATAGTTATATGGTTGTGATAAACATCGCTCATTTGAGCCTCCTGTTGATCCATGGCACAGTAGATTACATGTAACTGCAAAGATTGGCTCAAATTTGTCAGAGTTGTATTATGGACTGCACAATGCAAGTGGTAGCTGATGGTATTAGCATAAGATGGCCAGAAATGTATTGTTTGGTTATAATAAATCATGAAATCAAGCAGCATAGTACTATAAAGAATAATCATATCCAATAATGAACAAGAGATCCTTTCATAAGTACTCTTAAAGAAAGTGATTCAGTTATTAACCTGAATACTAAGGCACAGTACGTACAATCCTATACATACATACGTTGTCAGTGTATCTTCCAGGTAGGTTAGATATCACAATTATCATTGCTTCATCTTGCTGGCACCCGGCATCCTCCAGGGAACAATTAGTATGCTTGTGGCATTAATATATGCTAGTGTTGGAAATATGAAGTGTAAGACAGGATGTTACCTTGGATGATATCCCATTTGGTTATCCTTTCTAAAGCACTTGTTGTGCAGAAGAATGGACTTTGGCCACACAGTTTTGGTGATGAACTTGTCTGTATTTCCTAGAAACATAAATAATGCCACAGAACTGCTATACTTCTTTTTGTCAGACAAAAGAAGTACTATATAAGTACCATATATCAATCATCTCCTTTACATACTCTGACTGTGTTGAACCTAACTGCTTGCTTTGTAAAAACACAATTCAGTAAGGTTTTGGGAATATTTCACAGTGAATGAATTTTAAAAGTACAAACAAATTCTGGATGCATTTATATGTAGAGAACTGCAGAATAAATTCACTAAAATCCAGTAAGTTTCTTAAAATTTGTACCTGAAATAAATCTCTTAACAGATAGATACTATGCAGCTGTGAATTTTTTCTTCTTCTTTTATTTTATTTATTTATTTTTTTTTAAAAAAGACCTTTCATTACATTTACTAGCAATAAAATTATAATGGCTATCTGCATGGTTGGATAGTGCTAGTGTCACTAGGCTGATACTTTCCATAAAACTCACTGGAATTTTAAGCAGCCCAAAATTAGCCAAAGGTTTTTTCTTAGAGTCAGTGTTTATCTAGATGCATTTCTTGTTGAAGGTCAATGAAACTCTCTCCCTGACTCTACTTCTTCAATGTTAAGGATTGTTTTAATTTGAATAGTTATATTTTTTCTATAAAAGCTGTTCAAAAATATATTAAAGCATAAATAGCTCTGAAAATCTTTGAATATTAAGAGAAACTAAAGGATGGAAAGTGAATGCTTAGAAAATTATTTCTTCTTTACACAGCCTTATATTTACCAACTTTGAAATTTTATTTTAATATCAATAATTCGCTGTAAAAAGACTCTTGTCAGGAAATATTACAGAGAGTATCTAAAAGGTATTTTGAATTTGAAACTATGACTATTCCTACCAAAACTAATTCTAAAAGTTCAGCTGAGTTCATCAGCCCAGAGAAAGATATATCCAATCGGGTCCAATCAACATGGCTTACTTTTTTAATTTCACATAGCAGCTACCTGAAGCAATGAACTAAACTGAGTGGTCCTATGCTGTCCTTAGGCTGCAAAATGTTGAGAGCAGAAAGCATTGTTGTAATTATTTCAGCAAGAAATAAGTTACTGCTACTTGTAACCTTCTATGGAGCTGAATAGAAGCAGAAACTAATAAGAGTACTAAGAATAGCATAGTCAAGACTTACCATATCAAAAATATTGTATGAAGATCACCTCCAGATCACCTACTCTGGGACACTCAAAAATATTGAAATTACTGTTAACTCATTTCAGGTTTGTCTATGAATAGCACACATCAAGAAGGAAATTAAAATGGGGAGGTGGGTTTTAACCACTGATATGATACAAACATCCACTGGAGATGTTTTCTCACTGTATTTTTAGAGACTCACTGGACATTCACTGTTGCCTTTGAAAAAGCCCATTATACATTCTGAGTGCCAGTCAAAAATACTTCTGATGTTCCTTTGAAACGATTGTAATGTTTATACATCATAGTTTGTCTGTCTGTTACATCAGACTAGAGAAGATATGTTTGTAAGACAAGTAAGGTATCTCACAATAGATGCACATTGTTGGCAGCTGTTGATTGACTAAAACACTAGCAAAACTAGCAGGGAATATAATTAAGTGAAGACCTAGGATTCCACATACTGAAGAAGTCTTGGCAATTTAGAGTTTGTCTTTAGAAATTCATCATGTGTGGATTCACTGTGTATTACTAGCAGAAGGAATGCTGTCAGCTTTAAAAATCAATTTGCATCTTCTTTATAACAAAGCCCTTCTTTATGGTTATAAAAACAAAACACAGAAAAACACAGAAAAAAGAATAAATAGGTCCATTCCTGAGTTGTTCAAAACTACTAGCAATAAGTACTGTGAAAAAAATTTGAAGTGGTAACAGAATTTGCTAAGGGAGTTCTTCCATTCTCACATGTTTTAAATTTATAGTGTTGCTGTCATTCACAACAAAGTAAATATTAAGACAGAGGGCGGTCGTTCAAATGTACTAAAGCTAATTAAATAAGCGGTTTTCTACCTATTTATCTAATTGCTTGTTTCAACTTAAAATTTAGGCCTATAAGATTTGGTCATTTATTCAGTGAAGTGAAAATGAGATCACAGTATAGTCAAACAGAAAGCAAATTGTAAAAAAACATTTGTACAATTTGATGCAATCATTTGTATCATGCTTATTTGTTACAATTTATTTTTAATACCCGTTTTACATTTCATTACTGAACATTTTTCAGTTAATCAGTGTGATTTCCCAGCCTCTCTTTCTTACCATAAATACACATTAGCATCCTGATTAGTATACTCTACAAGTGTAAGTGCTTTGGCCACCTTTAAAAGATATGCCTTTGGTGGATTGTGCTCATCATGTACCTTCTGTGTAGCAAACAGATACAGATAACATCCAGTTCTTATCCAAAGAGGTGATGAAATATTACAATCCTGATTGCAAGACCTTAGACTCTCAGCATGGAATTCACCTGACCAAATGTTGAGACTAGCAATTTGTATCTCAGCTAAGACCCCCCAGGCTCCTTTTATAGTCACTGGAGAGAAATCGTCACTTCTAGAGCAGACGCATCCTAAAGCAGACATCTAAAATAGATGGGATGAATTGCCTCTAGAAGTGACTATTGCTTTCCACTGACTATAAAGGAATCCCAGGTGACAAGTTCAGAAGTAGATACTTAATGTTAGGAAGTATGAATCCCAATATCCTTGTAAAGAAGAAATAAACTGAAGTCAGTTGAGAAATACAGACCAGTTTATTATCAGAATTTGTATACACTTGTACATGGAGGGGGAAAAAAAAAAAAAAAAAAAAAAAAGACTACAAACATTTCTGAATGAAAAGGATTAGTATGCCAGTTTGAATAGTGGTAAAAAGAGTTGAAATCCTTTAAGTTTCTTTTGGAGCTAATCATGTATGTGAATGTAACATATTTAAACATCTGTATGAACAATCAGCTAGAGACATATCTGTCAATATTATTTCTACACACAAGATTTATAATTATAGCTGTAGACGATCTAAATTCTGTTTTAAGTTCCTTTCTCTAGTTTTTCTTAGTATGAACTAGCCAATATGAAATACTGTCTTTAGGTACTAAGGAAGAATAAAAATATCTTAATCTGGAGCTAGAGGTGTGTATAGTTTGGAAACAGCAATTAGACTGAATGGAATTTTAATGGGAAGAGGAATATTAGGAAAACTAAAGCTGAAATAATTTACTGGAGTCAGCAGGTTGATTAAAAAAAATAACTTTTTTTATTCTCACAAAAGGGAAAGAAGTAATGAAATTATGTAGTTTCGGGGGTTGTTAGATTTGGTAGTATTGTGCTTCCTTATCTGAAGATAATTACAGTTAGGTAGGAAAAGAATAGCTGAAGTTTTAGAAATCACCTCTCACAAAATTTAATTGCTGGTAATGCGCAGCTAATGGTAAGTAATTTAATGAAGATGCCCAAAGAACCTAAATTCAGTTAAAAACTGGCTGAGGAGATTCCCTTCACCTCTCAAAGCAATTGTATTTAAGGAAACCTACAAGTGGATTGTACCTGTGCTATTGCCAAAAATGTATAGCCAGACAGCATCGTGATGGTCAATATTTACACAGGTACAGGTCTTCAAAGGCACATACCTAGAAAAGATCTAACAATGCTCATTGATTAATGCTCTGATCCCCTGTCCCCGAAGTGCCGCTTCTGGAAATGATATACAAATACTATGGTCTCTGTTAGCTCAAAGTGCCTGCAGGTAGGCCAGGTACGGTATTTCTGGAATATGTACAAGCACCAGCTGCTACACAGTATCTATTCTTTAAACCATCTGGTTTGGGGCATACACTACACAGCACTAAAATCAGGTTATTGCTTGATCAATTCTGCCATCTAATGGCTGGATTCAGACAGCTCTTTCCACTACTGTTCAGTCTTAGCTTTTAACTGAATCAGACTTTCTGCTATCTGGCAGATATTTCTATTCTGTACCAGGTTCTGAAGCAGGGATTGTTGTGCTCCCATAAGAGATATAACCATCCTGCAAAAGTATAATTTTTCCTGTGGCTTCTTTACTCCAGAAAGTGAAGCAGGTAGGCTCCCTGCCGTGCTGTGCGACTGCAGCTCAGAGGAGACACTGCTATGAGTTAAGACCACCTGGTAAGTAAAAATCCAAAAAACTTCAAAGACCCTCCAATGCCAAAACCCCAGGAGGAGACTCCCTCTGGACATAACAAGGCTTTGAAGGCAGACCCCCCCCTTTAATCCTGGCCCCTTCCTTATTGGAAAACTGAAGCAATACCTCCCACTGTGCCTCAGGCTGATTAAAAAAATACACAGGAAAAAATGAAGTCATTCTTTGTACTCACACAGAAACTACATGAAATGCACTTGATTATCCCAATTTTTATATATTTTTTGTATGTATATTTTTAGACATATGTTTGTCTCACACCAAAAATGTACTTTCAATTGCATCCAGCATCTTTGTTAATGGGCTGCTTGAAGTCAGAAGGTGATGTACTGATGGATTAGCAGTAATAAAATATGGTCACGCTGCTGCAAATACCATACTCCCCTTCCTACAGCCTCTCTTTTCACAGTTCCATGTTTATGGGAAAGGATGTACTTGAATGTGCTGGAAACAGTGGAAATCAGCTCACGTATAAGCTTTCTTAAGAATGAGACAAGTAAACACCTTTTCTTTAACTAGGAGATAAAAATCAATCCTCAAAGAAAGAGAAAAGAGAAAAAAAGAAATTTTACTTCTGCTTGGAGGATTAACCCCAAAAAAGAGCTTTCTATATTTGTGTAGTTGGTTATAGCTGGTTTCAAAGAATCTTTAAGATCAAAGAAAAAAGGAAAATTGATGTGAGAGATTGGCAACTAAAATAAATATTAAAACAGGGCATTATTTGCCATATTGTGATGATTTTTTTTTTTTAAATTATGTTTTACAACAGGCATTATTCCTCCCATGAAAGCTAAGGATTGTATAAACATTGTGAGGGGGCAAACTAGTGAGTAATGGAGTAATGTATTTTCACCTTTACTCATGCTTACTAACTTCTACAGTAGTAATGTACCACTCATTAGAGAAGCAGCAGAATCTGGCCAAGGTATTAAATATCATTTCATGTATCCTAACCCACCAGCCCAATATGGTCAATCAGAGGCCACCTAAAAGGTCCTGAAGACCTGGAAATCTCCCACAAGAGCAATACAAACATGTAAAAAGAATCGCTAGTGTGGCCACTAGAATTTGAGGGTGTCCAAAAAGCAAATGTGCTGTCTGAACTCTCTGGACTTAGTTTCCACCCCTAGAGGTAAAGTCAAGCAAACAAGGTAGGCAGAAACTGAGCAGCTGTTTCTAAAATGTTGACATTAGAGCTGGTGATCATAGAAATTCACAGATGGTTGGTAACATCTCAGTCTTACTTGTGTGGCTCCTGAGATTTATGCTACTAGTGAATCAAGGCTTTTTACTAAAAAATTACCTTCCTCTCTGCAAAAGAGAGTCCTAACATGTAGAATTTCTTAACTTAGAAGGAAAAACCTACCTGCCAAGAGATGAGCTAAAGAAATACTGAGAAAAAAGGACAGGTCTTTAGAAAAAATGAAACAACAAAATATCCTGATTTACTTCTCATATCAGACCACTTACCAGATATCAGTTTGTTGACAAGGTTGGTCTTTCAGGATCTTCATTAATTCTACAACACAGTATATTCAACATGTTCAGCTGCTATATCTAACCAACACAATTTTTATTTACACACTAAGCTGACAGCAAGCATTATTATCATACATGATCAGGCCAAATTTTAAAAAGTTAAATAAATTGAGCTAGTTCGGCCATAGAATATCCCTGATGTGGTAAAATCTGTCATATTTCTTTATCATAGGTGAAAAGTCGTCCAATTTTCTTACAAGGAAAAAAGAAAAAAACAGGAAATAAAGTATATGCCTCAACAAAAAATGACAAAGCTTTCTGAGCTACCCCTTACAGATTATTATCTAGCAGAGGCACTTCATGGATCTTCTCCAGAGCCCCATCACATCCCTGTAGCTGACATTGTGACCTTGAATTCAGGGATCCACAACCTACAACTGTACTCACCACATGTTCACCCATTGCTTGCTGGAATAACACACCTACTTTGCTCATGGGTCTTGTAGGAAAAATCTGAGGAGACTGGGTATCAATGGACATTCCAGACTGAAGGATTCAGTGCATTGCTTCATCAGTGCTTATAAAATAGACCAAACAATATTCAAGAAAAGACAAGGAAGAAAAGATAACAGTATGAGATTTGACTAGGCCAACAAGCTAGAGAAATAGGCAAACCTGTTGTCAAAGGTTTCTCTGTACCTTGTATATTTTTTCCAAACCTTTAACTGTGATGATTTATCTGGTTTACAATTAAAGCAGAAATAACACAGCAGAAAGCCTTGCAGAATTATCCCACTCAGGCTGCAGGTCCACACTAGAGTTTGGCAATAACAAAAAAAAGGTTTCCAGTATCAGTGACTGGCTCCCACCTTGTACTGCACTTTTCTATCCCTCCAGCTTTGCTGACAGAGTTGATTTGTGGTGCACTTAGCAGCAGATCTAGCTATAATCTGGTTTAAAAAGAAGACCACTCAGTGAAGGGATTTTTTACTGTAGGACAGGTAGAATCACAATCTGCATGCACTCTAGTAATTTATGATGTGGTATTACACCTTATTTCAATAGTGACCCATTTACTCTAGTAGGCTAATAATGATTTGCATCAACCTTTCCACCATCATCAGTCCACTGCCTAACTTGCTGTCCTACCCACAGCTGACATTTTACTTTCTTATCCAGGCTGGTAATAATTTCATGTTATATAAGGGACATTTATGGAAGGTTTAAATTCAGTGTAGTCCCAGAGAATAATTGAAAAAAAAAAAAAAAAAAAAGACTACATTATGTGTATATGTTAATCCATGAAAATGGAATTTTCCAAAATGGTCTCTAGGTAGAACTAAAGTTTGTCTTTTTTTTTTTTTTTTTTTTTTTTTAAGATAGAATTCCAGGGGTTTTTTTTCCCAAATAAAGATGTAATAATTTTTTCATTTAGAAACATTGAGACTTTTTTATGACATCAGTTCTGATTTTGACAAGATAGGAAAAGTTATCAGCTGAAATATTAAATAGATAATATGAGAATATAATATTACAATGCATGATAGAATATAAAAACCAGAATAAAGTAAATTATGAAGCTGAAATAATTTCTCTTGATTACAATGAAATATCTAACCACTAACAAAATAAAAGATTTTTACACCACTGAAACAAAGTGAGAAGATAAATAATTAATTTATTCTTTACCCTTTAGAAATGTCAAGAGACATTTTTTCTGCAGTATTTCAACTGCAACAAAAAGATATTTCCAAAATAAAATCTATGTTTGGGGGTTTTTTACAATTCCCCTCCGAAGAACTCATCCATTGACTAATCTCTTTGGTATCAGTATCCATTATTTGTGAAGCATTAAGTGAAGCAGTAAGGATTCCACATGTAAGATAAAGATCCTGTTGGATTGAGAACACACACTCTGAAATGCCCCTAAAAATGCATTGCTTATATATTTTCTAGATAGAAAATATAAGAAAGGATGCAGAAATCCAGAGCAGTAAAGATTAAGACCATATGGCACTTCAGTGGTGGACGAATCAGAAGGAAGAGTCAATATTGTACAGGAGACATGACTTTTCCTCCATTTATCACCCTTAGCTTGAATGCAAACTAATTCTCTTACCCAGGAGCCTTTTTTGATACTCCAGAGAAAAGTGCTGATTTTTTTGCTCTTGCATGCTTAGTGTGACAGACAAACTTTCAGTTTTCACACTGGTCTCGTTGATTTTATAAGCACTGCAAAGTTAGAGCCTGATGCTTGAAAAGTGTAGGGCTTTTGACAGGCTTTACAATGTTCTACCTCGTCAATGCCTACTTTCTCAGTTAGCTCCCTGCATTTCAGTTTCTTCACTTCATTACCCTCTTTGATGTTCTCTTAGTCTTTGTTGACCTCTCAAATAGTCCCCTGAGGGCTGGTGACATCCTAAGGATTCACCTTGGGACCCTATCATTACTTCCTGATAGCTCTCCAGCCTTCTTAAACTGCTACCAGCTCAAGCGTGTACACTTTAAAGCTCTGTTCTGCTCATCTACTTTCCTTCTTCCCAGAGTTGTCTCCCTGCTTATCTTTTACCTTCCCTCTGACTGTACATATACACATCAGAGAAAATGGCTATAAGGAGGTGAAGACCCTGAGGGGATTCTTGGTAAATTGGCTAGTATTCAGGAGTCAAGGTTCTGACAGGCAGAAGCCCATGAGAAAGGACAGGCAGGACAGCCAGCTGGAGAATGTAATTTATTTAGAAACAAGCAAACAAACAAACAAACAAAGCAGTTATATATATTTCTGCAAAAACTAGATCAAGATGGGGGAACAGGGAGGAAAAATAAAACAAAGAATGAAACTGCCTCACTTAAGCTGTAACATTTCAAAGCAAATTAAAAGAAAAAAAAATACAAGCTAAAATAGTACAAGATGGATAACACTGTTGAATTACTTTCTACAGGACAGCACATACAGACCTTTGGCAAATGCTGCTTGTGTCTTCTTCCACGATACCTTAGATACCTTCCAAAGATCAACAACCATTGGGCCACACTGGGCAATTGGCTTTCCTCTGCAGGATTTTAATTCATGTATAAAATAGAAACAGAGATGAAAACCTGAATAAACAAAAAAGCAATAAGTTGAATATGAGCTTCCACATATGAAGAGGTTGAAAAGAGCTACACACAAAACATAACTGGCAACCAGGAAAGAAAAGACAAAACACAGAAAAGTAATTTGCACCTAAGAAAACATGATCACAAGGAATCCCATTTCCACAAGGAAAAGTTAATATCCTTAAACCCCATCTTATAACATGACAGATCTCCAGCAGTATATGCTGTGTAGAAATAAAGCACTATTACTCTTGAAACGTGTTTCCCTTTGTCTTACAGAGATGTGCATTTAGGATAGGGTTTTTGTAAGAAACCTTAACTGTAGTTTACCTAATATTGCCATCTAGTGGTATAAAGGTCAACTCTGAAACAATCTTTGAAAGGAAGGTACTTTTCCATGATTTATACACTAATGTGAAAAAAAGTTAACCAAAACATAGTGTTAACAACAGCATACAAGAAAACGGAGCTCAGTTTGCAGGACAATGCATTCCCCAAATATTCAGCTAATTGTGAGTGCGAGAACACAAGCCAGCAGAACACTGAAGTATTGAAAAAAGTCACACACAGGGCATGCCAGAGCTATGAAAGTAATATGTAAGACACAAACTAACAGCTAATAGCTGATTTAAAACAAGGAAAATAAACAGTCTTCCAATTACAATATGGTCTATGACAAAACATGAATCACCAACTCCGCTAAGCATGACACAGAATGCACAACACCCTTCATGGTAAGGAAGCTCCATCAGAAACATCTGTCCCTCAGCACAATAACTTGATAAATGGCTTAATCAGGGAAAGCTTTAAAGCAACATAAATGTTCTTCAGATCTAGCTTAGATGTCTCACAGTTAGTTTGACTTTATTTTCCTCCATTCCTTTTCAGTCATCAAGGGAAAATAAATACAGCCACAGGTGATTTATCCTACCCTAAATTGGCAGCCAAGGTAAGTCTGAAGATGCCTATTTGTCTTCAGTGACTATGAAGGGACTCTAAGGAGATCAGCTTATGTTAACACCAACATAAGCTGATCTTACTGCAGGCAGTCATGGGCCAACTCAGAAAAAGCTCAAGGGCAAAATTTACTAACATAGATTTCTAAAGTTAATTGCCTAAATGCTCAGCCTGAATTCACAAGCACAGAATTTATTACTTTGTTCTCTCCCTGGATTTTCTCATTTTCCAAAAATCAAATGCACTTTGTAACTCAAAGGTGACACCAAAACATAAAGGAAACCAAAAGATATTAAATTATTTACCTGTTAGGTAGGCACAGGGCATGTGGGACATGCTATGAGGCTCCTGATGTAAATGATATCTGTTAGATATGAAAGCAAACTCTGACTTTCATATGCTTGATGTACACACAAGTTTGGTGATCAGCAAGGAAGACAAAAATTTTGGTCACCTTGAATGCAGACACCTCAGATAAAATTAACTGAACCACTGATAGCAGATCCTCATTTCTCTTCACTGACTACAGAGAGAATACATGGTGAGTACATCAGATATGGACATCTGGCATCATTCAGCATCACAACATCCTTGAAATTTCTCATGTGCCTCCAGCTTTCACTCCAGAAACACCAGACACTTCCAAAAATCCTGTTGAGGCCCACAGGGTCCTAACAGTCCAACAGAAATGTCTCAAATACTCTAATGTATCCAGAAGGGTGCTAGGCAACTAAGTTTAGGCAACTGGCTATGCTGGGAGTTTAAACAGCCAGCTCATGTGACGAATTTAGGTTTAAAATTTACAGCTCGGGTTCAGTTCGGGTCTTTTCACACCTGAAGCTAGATGTCTATGCAGATGTTTATGTGTGGGTTGATGTCTAAGCTCCAAATGTAGCAACAGGTGGTCAGAGACCTGATTCAGTTGCAAAGAGCATTTAGTGCCAATTTAGATGCCTGCTGGATCTAAAACAACACGGAGCTAGCAGATGTGACCCAGGAGCAACTGGAGATGTGCTACTTTCTGAAAAAGAAGCTGAGAGCCAGGTGAGACTCCCCAGAGCAGCTCAGATAGTATCAGACTGCAAAGAGAGCTACTGAGTTCAGATTAAAATAATTAAATGTAATCTCATACACTTGTAATGAAAGTTTATATCAAATTGTGGTTTGGTTTGATCTTCATTAAGTATATTTATACTGGATTCATTTGTTTCCTTGTTTGTTTTGATGCCTTGGAGTTGGTGATCTACTAGATCATAACTGAAAGCAGGAGTCAGGACATATTGCCTGTGAAGCTAATTAAAACAGAACTAGGGATTGCGCACACAAATTGCATTTCTTTCTTGTTACCAGCAAAGGGAGCTGTGAAGCCCTCCACACTGCTACATCCCAATCGCTAAAGGAAAATGTGAATTTAAACTTGAGTATTATCTCTACAATGAGTATGTCCAATTAAATTCTTTATTGCTCGGGCTTCTTCTCCTGTTTATACATAAAATTATCACTTTTCTGTCTTTTTTTTTTTTTTTCCATAACAGTTTATTCCACAATTCTTTGCACAGACATTATTCGTAAAGGCTGCAGCTCCTTTCACAAGAAGTCACAGCCTCCTTGTGAAAATCACAACTTTCAATCACATAGTAGCAATAACTGCATAAAAGGAAGCTTAAGAACCTCTTGGTGAAATCACATTCTGACAAGGTGTCTGTCGTGGTCCTTTTATGATACATTTGTGTTGTGGCTGATTGATAAATTGATCTTTTGCTCTGCAGTAATAACATTCGGGTTGCCTTTTATCTCCCGGAGGTAGTGATGAAATCATTCTGCTTTCAAAAGATAACTACAAAGCCCACACTGTAACACACTAGTTGCATGAAGGTTAGAGTTGATAGATCATTAAATGTTATTTTTGGTCTTTCATCAACTCCCTGTACACTTAAACATAGTAAAGAGCACAAAGTTCCCTTTTAACCTCTCAAAGAAAATCCAGAAGACAAGAAAATAGAAGTGGGTGACTATAAAAAGTAAAGGTGTTACTTTCCTCTGTTCACTCATCACCTAAACTTGAACTGTTTGTCTTACCATTGCCAAGATTAAGGAAAAATAAACTTTGCTGTGCAATGCTATCTGCTGGCAGGTATTAAAAGCATTCCAGATGATCTAGTATTTACTCAGCATATGCTCTAAGTGTAACTGAAAATCTTTGTTCATTCTGTAAAATAGCTATGATAAAGGGACTACATTCATATGACAGAAACAAAAATGAGAAATTTGGAATGCTAAACCAGCATAGATCATGTTATCAAATGGCAATGGAGCTGTAAGAGAAGAACCACACAGGTGAACTTTTTGTAGTTTAAGTACTTGTGGTGCAAGCTGGATGCTAGGGGCTGGAAGGCAAAAGTGATTACTGCCCCAAAATTGTTTCATGAAAACACGTCAAAAAGCCTTGTGACACATAGAATTAGAAGAGTTCAGGCATGCGGGCTTGTTAAGTGGGTACTGTTTTCCAGTGGAAAGTATAAAATACAATTTGAGTTGATTTAATGTTCATTTATAAATTAGAAGAAAAAAATTATCCACTCTTTCCATTAGCAGCTCAGATCCTGACTTTGCCCTTCCATCCTTATTTTGAGCTCACTCCAGCCCTCACTGGACTCACAGAAACAATTCAATTTATTAAACTTTCAGAAAACTTCATTTCCCCTTCTCATCCCTCTCTCTCTCCCACAAAAAAAAAAAAAAAAAAAAATATGTGCTGTTTTGTACCAGGAAGTTAGCTCAATCTACTTGAGCCAGCACAGCAGGAGTATCAGAGATGCCTTCAGAAGCAGAACTATTCAACTGAAACTAGGGTGAGGAAAGATTGGTGGTACTGAACCATGTACCTTCACTTTCAGCTCCTGGCATGTGAGAAACAGATAATTTATAAGAACCTCTTTCCAGAAAAATCCGTATGGGATTTTTTTTCTTACAGTAGGATCTACTGTTAAAAGAATTGATACCATAAGAGAAACGTTTGGAGTCATCATGACTGAAAGAGTGTATGCTGCTACTAGACTGAATCTAGTTAACCTAACTCAGAATTTATCATGTTCATCTCCTTCAGTTCATTACTAGACTGTCCTCTCTTCTTTCAGCTGCAGCAACCTGGGCTTCTGAGTTTTATATGGTTTGAATGGTATTATATGGTTTATGGTTGATCTTGATGACCTTAAGGGTCTTTTCCAACAAAAATTATTCTATAATTTTATGAATATTGCTTTTAAGTGTGCCTTTCTCACCCTTTCATAATTGTTTCCTCTTTTCTTACATGTTTATACTCCTCCACAACCTGCCTACTTATCTCATTATGCCTGTAACAATATAAATGTGGAAACAGCATACATGAATTTAGAAAGCCCATGACGAACCTACTTGTGTCTTGTTTCAGTCATAACCCAGTGAAGAGAGAAGGCATGGTTGGCTTTCTGCATGGCAATACCTCAGTTAGTCCATGGCTACTCTTCTTGAAAAAACATGTCCTTACTCATGCCACAAATGCTTCAAGAATGCTTTTTTTCTTTCTCAAGTTGCTAGATATATGCACCTCTTCTATTTCTCACAATATTTCATCAAGAGAAAAGGCACAGTGTGACTCTGGGGCACCACAATCTGAAAAAAACAGGAACCTGGACATCATGAAACTAGAACAGCAGTGGTTGCCAGTACAAGTTTTCCAAACCCAAACATCCTTTCAATCACAAACTGATCTAGGGGTTAGTGGCCTCTGTTGATATGAAAATTCTCAAGAGGAAGAAACAGCCCTTTTGAAGAGACAGAAGCCTTTGAGAAAGGTCCCCCACCCTAAGTAAGCAGATACGGGTTTTATCAGCTTTCCAGAAAATCTCTGCATTTATAAATTAGCGAAATAAGAATTGTATTCATAGTTGTGGTAGTTTGTGAGCTCCAGTACAGCAGTAATAAGAAAGCACAAAGCAGTACACAAAACACCTTTATCAATTCTGAACTAACTATGTATCATTAAAATCAAGTGAATACATTTCATCTTCAGTGGAGGTGCACTTCAAAAGTATCTGGTAAGACTTTGGCCTCATTTAAATCAACTGAATCAACTGAAGACAAAGTTGTCTTCAGCAGAAGCAGAATTTTCTACATAGAGCTGAAAGGGAAATTTTTAGATTATGTCTTTCCTTCACTCATATGAGAGAAAAATTAAAGCTGCAAAGATAATATACCACAATGAAATATCACAGGTTGTTACTTAACTGTGGCCAAGAATGTGATACCTGTATTCTTGCTATCCAATTTAAGTAAACAGACATATACAGAGAACAGAGTATGACAGAAAATGAATAAAATTATGAAAAATCACCTCTGTGACTTACAAGGCTGTGGAAAAATATATCCAGTGAATTAATGAGGGAATCTAAAGCATTAAAAAGGACAATGAATAACAGTGATGGGAAAATTAGGGTGAAAGATATTCTTAGATCATCAAGTCTTTTCCTCTCCTACCATGGAAAGTAAGATTGTTATTTATTTTCTATAAATGCAGCACCTTCCATCTTCAAACCACTTGGATTTCCTGTTTCTTTTTTTTTTTTTTTTTCCCCATTTTTTTCCCCCTTATTTTTTGGCCAATAATCTATTCCTTTCTTGGAGGAAAATTTTCTAATTTCTAGTTCTAATTTACTTACTGACAGTTTTTATTAATTTATTGAATTTACAGGCATGTAAATATTTCTTCCCCCCACCTCACATTTACTCTCAGAAATATTATCTCCTCTCAGTTCTCATTTCATTAAGCAAAATAAACCATGTCTTGCTGGTCTCCCTCTGTCCAACAGGTTCTCCTTCTTCCATCCTGAATCTACCCACTGTATTTGCACTACTTCTGGCATGATTTAATTTTTCTTGAATACAGGTGATGCAAATGATACGCAATATTTCAGTTATGGATACGAATTTATGTCCCCCACTTAGGCACTGCATTGCCTAATAGGTCGGGCAAGGTAATCCAGATTCCCCAAGGCTGGCAGAGTGATTCAGAAGATTTACACTAGGCATACGGGCACTATAAACAATTAAGAAAGAAGGACTATTTTGAAAACCTAAGTGAAATGCCTGTGTCTCTGACTGTCAACAGCGTGGTGGCTTGGTCCATCAGAGATAACAGCAGAGACCTCCCACGCACTAAGATCCCACAGAGTCCCTGAGTGCTTTGGTTTCTTTTTAGATGCTATAAATTTTTCACCTTTTACTAAAGTTTTCTGTGAGATGAACACGCATGGATTTTCCTGGAGTATTGTGTCCAGTTCAGGGCTCCCTGGTACAAGAGAGACATGGAAATACTGGAGAGGATCCAATAAAGGGCCCCCAACATGATAGACTGGACCATCTCTACTATGAAGATAGTCTGAGAGAGCTGGGACTGTTCAGCCTGGAGCAGAGAAGTCTCAGAGGAAACTCAGCAATTTATATAATTACCTGAAGGAAGAGTGCATGGAGGATGGAGCCAGTCTCTCTTTAGTGGTGTCCAGTGACAGGGACAGAAGCAATGGGCACAAACTGAAACACAGGAGAGCCTGCCTGAACATCAGGAAACACTTTTTACTGTGAGGGTGATTGAGCACTGGCACAGGTTGCCTAAAGAGGCTGTAGAGTCCCCAGTCCTTAGAGATATTCAGAAGTTCTCTGGGTAAGGTTCTGGACAGCTGGCTCGAGGTGGCCCTGCTTGAGCAGGGGGTCTTGGACCAGATGACCTCCAGAAGTCCTTTCCAACCTCAACCATTCTGTTGAAGGTTGGCCCAAGGGAGGCTAAACCACCTGTTTGCACAGTAGTCCAGGTGCTGGCACTCAACCCCAAAAATGAGGTGAGTGTTCTGGGTCATGACAGGAGTCCCACTTCATATGCCATTTGCAAGACTACCATTATCAACAAGCTAGAGTTCTGTCTTCTGTGTGAATCGCTTCTTTGAGAGTATTTCTAGCAGTAGTGAGTCTGTGGAGGTACTATTTTTCCTAAAACGTCAACATATTTGATCAATGACACCATTGTTTTCTGTACAGGCAAGTGTCTGTCCTTCTTTCCAGAACTTTAGATCTAGGTAAGTTTTCTGTTCTTATTCTTATAAAGAAATGGAAATGGTTTGAGTTTATTGTTTGCTTTCATTTGTTTCATTTTCACTAGAACCGACTTCTGATTGACTATTCCATTGAAAAGTACCTTTCCCCATCATTTTGTTTAGAAATGCATTACCTTTTACATGAACTCTGGTGAGCATCACAGCCTTCATGTTTTGAAATGAGCAGCCTTTTGCGGGTGCTACAAGATCTCAAAGAATAGAACAGGGTCAATATTACTCCCCAGAGCTACATCAGTTTACACCAGCTGACTCCTCCAGCCTCAGACATTTTAATGATGTATTTTTATACTAAATATGTGAAGCATAGATAATTTTATTTAAATTTTTTAACTAATAAGAGCAACAGCTTTAGGCACCAACCAGCCATAGATCTGAATTTTCTCCTAGGTGTCTGACAAAAACCTCAGGAATTATGCTTCAATCTGATGTTGAGTCAGTTTCCTCATAATTTTTCATATCAATCAGCATAGATTTGGTAGCAAGAGGATGTGAGAAATTATTTTTATGATTCTTGGACATTGGGACTTAAAGTAACACCATTAGTTATTATATTTCTCCTCCACCTGGATACATTTCTTCCCTTTCTAAAAGGTAACTCCTCTCTCACTAGTGTGTAGAGAAGGAGCTGAGCAATGAAACTAGGTTTCTAAACCTGAGATCAAAAAATCTAGTGGAGGAAATAATAATTTAATAAACAGCAACCATAACAAAAGAAACAACTGAACATGAAACTCAGGTTGCTCTGAAACTCAGCCAGGCCTGTTCTTTCTTTTCATCTCCCACATTTACAGCAATGGGAATGCTTGTTACTGAATTTAACATTAAGATAAAAATCATTCAGATAAATATAATTGTAATCACATACTTCCTATTTACAGGTTTTTCATAATGTCTTTTGCAATTAGAAATGGATTTCAGTGCACTTCAGGGGAAGTACAGAGATTATGCTTTTAGAAATATCATTATAGTTAGAATTTCCAGGGTTCAAGCAAGATGAAGTTTTAGTCTTTGATGTACTCTAAACCTCTCACCCTACTTCCTCTAACGACATATTAGAGAAGACAGAGAACATTTTCATTTTCAGTCATTTCCTTCAAAAATCCAGTAGATTAGTCACATATGGGAAGTTGTGTATACAGCCATTTTTGCTGTGAAAATGCTGCATTGATAATAAGTGTAGTTTTGATTCATGATTTTAGTGGTAACAAATAAATCTAGTTACATTAACTCCCTGCTCATTACCATGTTAGATCATGTTGACTTTCCAACAGGGCATGTTCCATCCCTGCAGAAATCAAGGAACAAGAGCAACATGGTCAGATTTATCACTCTCTAATCTCTCTAATTTTATGGATTAGATCTCCTCCAACTACAGTGTAAACCTAAACTATTATCTTACATCTAGACCCTGCAGCATTCATATTTATAGTGTGACAAGATTAGTATCACCTGCAGATCTCCAATGGATTGCTTTAGCTTTGTCAATATATTTTCGTTGCAAAGGGCTGCATTAAAATGAAACGTAAATAGAAAGTTGAGAAGCCGATGTTAGATCTTTAACATTACAGCTACCCAGACTACAGGAGAATCAAAACTTTTTCAAGGGGAAGAATTATGGCAAGAAAACTTTAAATAGAATTCAGAATGATACAGAACTCAGTTACATCCTAAATTAAGCTAGTGCCCGAACTTGTGTCTCAAGACACTTGAGAAGTGGATTGTTTGTAAGATTCACATGATAGTTCCAAGGAAGAAAATTAAGTCTACTACCAACAATTAAAAATACAATAATTCCGGTAAGAAAAAAATGTGGTTTTTAATTAACTACTTGAGATTATTTTCAAATATTTTAAGTGTTTACACTTAGTGTTTACAGTCTTCTTCTGTAATCAGCAAACACAGTGAGAATGTACTTTGTTCAGAAAATCTGTAGACAAATGATCTGACCACAGGATCAAGTTTACAGTGGTTTTGGCAACACTCAATTTTTTTAAATTACATTCAAATACAGCCACTCAAAAATGAGGAAAATTTGTACTATTTTGGTGATACTTTTCCCCACTTCTGATCAAGAAGTGTATTTTCAAGAAGTATATCCAATGAAGTGTAATTGCTTTTTTCTTTTGACATGCCAGTTTACATTTAATTGACTGGCCTGAAGTCTTGACTGTGGTTTGCAGTCCAGGAAACTCCAACAAAGGACGATAAAAACTGGACCAATATTATGGCATAGGGTATAAAATATGCAACATTTTGTAAAATCCACTTGAGATACAATAGATGACTCAGGTTTAGTATAAGTGGTAGCAGAGATAAGGATAGTAATAGATGGTAGAGCATTGTTCAGAATAATCACTCAAGCAGTTACTGGAAGAGTCTTCCCAAAATACATAGCACTGGGGCCAGGGTGCTTTCATGCTCTTATCAGCTCAAACTCAGACCTAACTCCCAGGTTGTACATTTGTATTTACTCTGAAGAACACCATTACTATTCATACAATCTGTAAATTATAGCAACCTCAGTACAAAGTATCCTGGTTCTGATTCAGGCTTCGTGTAGGACCCTGGGAATGCTGCCCAAAAGCTTGCTCTCAAATTCCTGACTAGCAAAATGAGGATTGTAATTTCTCTGTGTCAAGGAGCTGAGCTGAAGATAAAAGTGAAGAACATGTATACTATTTGGTGCTCAGGGTATGTTCAAGAAAGTTCATTCAGTTATCTCCAATTTAAACTTGATTCAGTATAAAAACAAGGGACCAGGATGCTGGAGGATTAGTCAGACAAGGCAGCCAGGCTCTTCCTGCACAGCTGATGGGGATAGCTAACATCTATCCATCCAGTCGTGAACTCGGCTTGCTTGTAAGAAAATCTGAGCAAGCAGCTAGTCTCTTGGGTTGAGCTGGTCTTGCATTGTTGGGTTCCCCAGATCTTTCTGTCAGCCAAAAATTCTCTTCAGAGCATAGGTACCTGACTGAACAGGATATATACTTTGAAAATGCACCTGCTGGTTGCAGTAGCACCCACAATTGTACAACAGCACTCATGCAGAGGTCAGTTTTAGGAAGACTATGGTCTATAATGGCTTAAGCTAAAAGTCAGTCTCTCCCAACTGACAGTGCCCAACATAAGGATTCTCCCTGGATACTTTCACAGTGAGCAGCAATTTCTGACCCATGATTTTTAAGCCAGAGGTGTTGTACTTGATGTATTTTTCTTTTAGCCATTCAGGCAACTGCTTTTGCAACCCTTCCAAACTTTTATCATCTTACAGTATCCTCAGAAAACAATTGTGAAGAAGACCATAGGATGAACAAGCTCCTATTTTCCTATTTTAAATCAGCTACTTGCTGGTTTCATGCAATGCTGTCTATTCTATAGACATAGTATAATGGACTTAAATGGTGCTAGGGCCAAGGAAGAAAGTGCAAGGAGGCAAGAGAGAGGGCCAGTTTTGATCTGTGTTAATCTCAAAAGTTTTTGAGAGCAATAACATGATAGCTAAAAATAGAGCAGCCTCGCTGTGATGCAGGCAAATAATTATGGCTGCCATAGAAACCATAGAATCATAAATTAGTAAGCTCTCATTAAAAATTATCTTTTTTTTTTTTTTTCCCATGTTAAGATCCTTCAGTTGTAAAGAAGGATAAAAGAAAGATACTGGGAGACAAACACTGTTTTGTATTTCCAATATTTCAAAATATTGTAAGAAATGGCAACATCTGGAAGATTTCACAGTACAGGTAGATGCAGTTACTAGTAAAGTAATCTCTGTGTAGATACTCAGAATGAAAGATAAATCACCTCCAAACAAATTATAGCTGAGAAGTACTGGAAGTACACACAATACTGAATACATTTTTTCTATATGTGTTAATTTTAACATTTGCTTCATTTTCCTTAAGCATCTTCCTATATAGAAAGCTGAAAACACAGTTACTGCTGAGCTAAAATTTTTCTTAGATTACTTGGGACAAAAGAAGCACGGGATAAGATACACAGTTTTACTCAGCTGCTTCTCACATACATAATTACCCAGATTTCAAATATAGTCATTTTAGCATCACAGCTATGAAAAAATATGAATACATTTGTTCTGAAAAAAAAAAAAAAAATCTTAACAAAAAGGCATCTCTATCGCTTCCTTAGAAAGCTGCAATTCTCAACATTACAAGAAGGCTGATGAACAAGAGGATCCAGTACTGATTAATTTTAAATTAACAACGCAAACTCTGTGCTTATTCTTCACAAGCTTCTCAGAAATTCCCAGTGACATAGGGTACATGAATTGTATGCTACTTCTACACAAAGCAAACAACAATATTTTTCTGGTTTGGGCCAGTCAATAATTAGATGATAGCTACAGGCAGCTACAGTTAAATTTAACCTAATGAAAGATACATAGATGAAATATCTCTTTTTGGTTCTTCCAGTGTGTCTGTGTATAAAAATGAAAACAGCTTTATTTTTAAAGAAATACATATTAACCAGAAATTAGATAAAGTTATGCTGTGGTCATTCTTACTCAGAAGTTGACAGTGATTGAAGTAGCTACAGAAGTATAACTCAATACGATAAGTAGAGCAAGATGCAGGAAATATATGAAGTTACTTTCTTTATATATTTTTCATATACCAAGGTTTTTTGTTTTGTGAGGGAATACAAGATTAACCCAAATTCTGGAATATGATACATCCTTTAAGCTTTGAAAAAGGATTTGCTAAAGATACAGAGCAATATATCTATACATATTACACAAATTTATCTTTGGGCCGATTGAAAATAGTGTATTAAGGCTAGCTACATGAATACTGTATTAAAGGTGAAAGCTGCATGCACAAATTTCCTTTTAACATAGTATTCCTGCACATACTATTGTTAAATATGGAGATGCTACCACCAGGCTGAGTATAGGACTGCTTCCCACACAGTCATCCTGACCCATCTGAGATCCCATGTGGCCCTCAGCTGCCACCACATCATATCTGCCAGCCCTGTGGTGATATCCCTAGCACCTTAGAAGACTTCAAATGGCACTTGATGACTGTGTCTTAGCAAGCAAACCAAATCATAAGTGTTAGATGTCAACATAGGCCAAGTTTCCATCATCTATATCCCATGGAAACAAACCAGTGGGCAGCTGAACTGACTTTGTATAGCACAAAAAAAAAAAAAAAAAAAAAAAAGCTTGAGGATTTGTTTTACTCTTCGTAAGACTTAGAATTTAACTTCCTTGGCCTAAAGTTACGGCAGACACTCACGTTTTGCCCATCACCCTAATACTACAATCTCCCTCTTCTAATACAGTATAAGGCTTCTTGATACTCTGCCTAATGACCTGATAAAGAGTGCTCCTTTTGAAACTGCAACCTCACACAGCAAGCAAAAGAGAAAAATAAAGAAACCACAAAAAGTTCTGCTTCTCACTTTTCCCTTCTAGTTCATGGTGGCACACAGAGGAACTCTTAGGGTAAATAAAATTAGGATTTTGTTTGAGTCCCACAGGAACAGTTAACAAAATTAAGCAGTCACTAAGAGCTGCAACAATTTGACTGCCAGAAGGTGTAGCCAGAGTACCTTTGGTTGAGATGGCCAGTAAAGAACAATTCTCTATAACCAATTTTATCGATGAATTGAAACATGATGGTGATTGTTAATCCTTTAACAGTTTTATGTAACAGCACAAACCTTGTTACATATTTATCTTCTTGTGATATCTGGGCGACTATGAAAATAGATTATGTTGTGTTAAACCACAGACTAAACAGCACCATAGTTCCAAACCTGCTGCTTTACTTGGTGAGTAAAGCAGCATACACCAAAATAATGCAAGGATATCTCACAATAATTCTCCCATTTAACAACAAAAAAAACCATACAAGCTGTGTTAGAAAATAAAGTAAAAAGGTGTTGAAATAAGTACTATGAAGAGAAACAGAAGTCTTGCTGTGGGCTGCCCAATTAATTTTGGTCAGTAAACTGTGCAAAACTCTGTTCTCCTGTCCAATTTAGTATTGTTTTGTTGTCAGATTAGATTAATCCTAATTAGAATTTACTACTTTCCCTAAATTTGTCTGTGATCAGTCATGCTAAAAATATTCCAGGAAGTCAAAGTTCTATTCAGGCAAAAATCAGAAGTGAAAAGTTGCTCTGCTTTATTGCTAGACTTGAAGACCCATTCTTACAAAACAAAACCTTACCAACAATTTGTTATCCTTGTTCTAATTAACACCTCTTGGCCGGAAATGTTATGGTAACTTGATGACTAGTGTCTTGTCTTTGAGAATGGTTCCAAAAGCATACTTCAGATCTAAACTATTTAATTTTCATATTCTTTTAAATCTGACATGGTCATAAGTCCCACAAGGTATTTAGGAGACCTTTTTGCACTGCTTAAATACTGTTTTGTTTATGTTTACATTATGTAACACTGACAACATCATTCATGTCCTTGTCAATATCTTATCAAAGTGATCGGCATCAAAAGAGCCCAGCATCCCAAAGATCCCATCAGAGCATCCTCTTCATTCAGAGTAGGAACTTTCTTTATAAAAAAATTATTGTCTCATGAATGAAACCTTCCACTCTGTCAAAGGCAATTTCTTTCTAATTTCCTGTTTCTATTACAGCAGTTAAACCTTCAAACTAGTCAAGCTTCTAGAATACAATTATTTTCTAATTAGTCCACTAGAATTGCTTTTGAGTAGTCAGGGCACAACACTTCACATACTACATTTCCCCAATTCCCTCACTGAAATGCACTCAGGATTCATGCACAAATAATACTTCCAATTTATATATTCCTTAGAAATGCTCTACCATAGTTCTCACCTCCTCTGAATTCATGGTTCTGCACAGCTTGAAAATTTACTCTGGGTCTGCTTATTCTCAGTGCTTCTAATAAAGGAACAGTGGGCAACTTGGCAAGCTGGTATATATAACATTATTCTTCTGGAGAAATGAGAAATCAGGCAGAGACAATGAGGTAGGTGATCAAGAAGCAATCACAGAATCATAGAAACATTTAAATTGGAAAAGATCCTTAAAATCATCTCGTTCAACTGTTAACCTAACATTTCTAAATTCACCACTAAACCGTGTCCCTAAGTGGCATGTCCACACATCTTTCAGGTACCTCTAGGGATGATGACTCAGCAACTTCCTTTGGCAACCAGTGGAACAATGCTTGACAGATCAGAAGGCCACAGGAGAATAATAAGAAAAAACAATAATGGCTGTTAGAATATTTGGAGCTAAGCAGGTACTTGGGCATCAAGCTCCATTTCTGTTTGGACTCAAAAGCAAAGGAAAAGGTGAATTGCAAATCCAGATATCTGTGAAAATCAGCTCAGACAAACAAGGAAGGATAGAGGCAGATTGAGCAGAGGAATTTGGTTTTAATCTCAGAATAGAACATATTGCTAATTCACAAAATCTATTCTCTGCACAGGAGAAGAGCGATGATTTCCAATCCAGGGTGGGTAGGTGGTGGAAATCAGTGTTTCATATGGAAGTTGCCTGGAGCCAGGTGCTGAACAGATATTACTTTTTAAAATACTATAAAACCTTGAGATATGTATAACAAGATGAACTTACTGATCTTTCTTCACAAGTTCTAGGCATCAATATATTTCTATGACTATATGACTCACAACTTCCCTGAACCATAATTACCTAGATAAGTCTGATTTACAAGCTGTGAAAATGGTGTTAACATTCACATCTGTTACATTCATTCCTAATTTTCCTTCATCATCTGAATCATACTATGATATAATTGTTAGCAGATTTGATATATTAAGAACAAGGCACATTTCACCAAGAGTTATGAATTAAAAGAAAGCAATAATTGCACCTAAAATTCAGATTGAAATCTTCAATTGATTTAATGTGTTTTTCATTATAATTGAATACATTTTAATAGCACAGGAGTTACGTTTATGGCATGAATCATTCCCAGGTCCATCTAAAAGGAGGAACAGGCCAAGAGAATTGTTTCTAAAGGTTTTCAGGGTACAGCTAACCTGAGAAAAAATAAAGCAACCTTATCCAAAGCCTCAAATACTTTAATCATTGAGATACTAGTTTAAAAGACTGCATTATTTTGCATTGCTGTTTGTATTTTGTATTTCTGCTAACATGCAAGATAGGTTAAAGTCTACTGTGGTAATTCTATTTCTAAGAAATAATATGAACAGACGAACTCCAAGAAAATAAATCTAATAAATCTAATCTCCAAGAAAATTAATCTAAAGAAAATATTTTTTTTAGGGCATCAGAGAGGTCTTATTTTTTCCTTATCAAAATATAGTTACACTACTACTTAGGCTATGAAAAAAACTTAGCTTTACAGATTAGTAAGAAGTCACATTACCAAATACAAGAAACATATATAATAATAATAATAATGCTTTTCACAGAAGAGGTCTGATTCACATCTCCTACTGATATATATTGGTAGAGCTATGTTTACTTTTTAGACAGGACTTATTTCCGGTATTCTACTATGGCTTGTTGTATTGCATAATGATATTCAACAGTTAAAGATATTTTCAAGTGTAGAGTTATAGAAAGAAGGATTAAAATGAAAGAGTATAGTTAGCAGCTTGGTTTCATGAAATCAAGAAAAAACTTTGATCATTTCATGTATCATACTTCTTTTCCCACTGAGATGATTTTTAAAGTCAGAGGGAACAGGAAAAATAGGAATAATTCCATGTAATCATAGATTAAAATACAGTCACTTTCAATGGAATAAATTTGCACATGATCAAGACCTTTCTGTCTGTTTTAATCAAAATAGACTGATTTAGAATTTTGAAATGAAACAAAAAATTTCTCAGAATTTCTTTTTTTGTCCTGCAGTGATGAAGATAGGAATATTACAGGTTCAGAGATTCACAGGAGAATTCAGGTTGAAAGGAACCTCAGGAAGTCTCTATTCCAACTTCTTGCTCAGAGCAGGGGCAACTTCGAGGTCAGACCAGTTGCTCATGGCTGTGTCCAGTCAGGTCTTGAAAACGTCCAGGAACAGAGACAGCAAAACCTCCCCGGGCAGCCTGCTCCACTGCCCAGCTGTCCTCATGGGGGAAAAAGTTTCTTGTAATATCCAGCCTGTACCTCCTACTGTCTCTCGTCTTCCCACCATGCCCCATGTGAGGGGCCTGGATCCATCACCTGCTGACATCTCCATAGCAGCGGGGCTGCCATTAGGTCCCCTCCAGCCATCTCTTCTCCAGGCTGAGCAAGTCCTGATCCCTTAGGTTTTTTTCACAGGGTGAACACTCCAGCCCCCAACATCTGGTGGCCCTCCACAGAATCAGTTTATTAATGTCTTTCCTGTACTGCAGAGCACCGAACTCGATACAGTACTGTAGATGCAGTCTTATGAGTGCTGAGTAGAGGGGCATAATCACCTCTTTAACGTGCTACCTAAAACCTCTACATGACTTCAGAAAGTTCAGTTTTGTCTCAGATTCGCTAAGTAGTCCTTTCTGATGCGTTTCTTATAAAATCATAGTATTTTCCTCAAAACCCAAGAAAGATTAATTATCTAGTGTAAAGCATTATTTCAAAAGGCTATTTTTTATAACTTTACCTCTAGTTTTCAGATGCAACTGCAGGTTATTGGCCTTCCCCACAGATTTCTTCTCTTTGGCTTTCAGCCCTGACTATATACACTGATAAAAGAATGTCAGATTCCCATAGCCAGCTGTGTATCTCTTATCCTCTGCTATTTCCTCAGATGAGCCTTATAAATGAAGCTAAAACAGCACTACACTTGTTTCATGTCTACTATTTGCCAACAAAAAAATATCCTGGTCACTGTTAGCTAAGTGATTTTATGATTTCAGACCCAAGAATACACCAACCCAACAAACACACGCCCCTCATAAACACATTAAAATAAAAATTATAAGAACAAAAACCCCACAAAATAAATTTACAAGACAGAATATGACTTCTCTACTAGGATATTAAGTGTGTGGGTTTTTTCAGTGATAAGGAAAGGCTTTTCTTTCAATGATAGATTTTATCCCTGTTCTTATCTTGTCAAATGATTGTAAAATAGCTAGTAGGAAATACTGCTAGGGCACAAACATTACTTATCATCTTAATTCATTTACTGTCTTTAAATATACATGTACCAGCAACTAGAATTATGTATGTCAGTTGGCTCTACTCATAGACCTGAGGTTTGCGGACTGATAAAATCCTGGGTAATGCTGAAGAGGAGTTAAAATAAGTACCTCATGAGAACTGTTTGATTATTTTTCTCACGTCTGCCCAGATTTTTTTTGTCTCCATGTGAAAATAGTTCTGTAACCTTGTCATATTTTTCATTCCTTTGCAATACTCATAAATTCAGATGCAAAAAATTTCTGACTGAAGAATTACCTCATGATCACCTCCTACAAACCACAGATTTTTCACCTTTACAAACAACTGAATCTAAAATATATGTGTACCCATCTAGTTACTTATGGAGAAATTTGCAACTATAGTCATAATTCATAACACCAGTATGGAAGTGTTTTTCAAATGCTTTTCAAATGCTTGTTTGGTTTGTAATGTGGCTAGTTAAAATCTAGCTTTTAAATTAAGTGTGGAACATTTTGAACCAAATATAATTGTCGAAAGTGATCAGAACCAAAATTTAAAGTGCACTGACATCCTTTCCTAAACTCTAGGAATTATAGCTTCCTAATTAGGGTTAGGGCTAGGGTTTCCCAAACTCCAGGAAACAATTAGTATCAGTTAAATAAACATAAACAGCCAACACTATATACCATCACAGATGCAGTAAACAAGCATGCTACAATTTTAGTTTGCATGTTATGAACCGATTTAGATCTGAGGTCTTAAAATCACCACAAATAAAACAAAACAAAACAAAAGGTTTGGTATGGACTCTGGTAAGCAAAGTCTAAATTTAAAAATAAGGGTCTTTTAAGAAGCAGCAACACCATTTGACCACATCTGAAATTCTAAGATTTAGAATAGATCATAATACACACAGCCAAATTCCCTAAATATGTTGGGTTTTGAAGTGCTAAGGCTTGGACAACAGGCCCAAGCCAGAGTTGACCTATAGATGAATCCTGTATATTTTATAACTGATAACCATTGTGCTAGTAGGTATTGTACTAAGTTATAACAACCCACTTGTGCTGATGTAAAAAGTGCTAAAGCACTGAAATACTGAAGCCTGAACAACAGGCCCTGAGCCGAAGCTGCTAACTTAGTCTGTAATCATTAACAAAGTATGTAAACTCGCTAGTGAAAGATGCAGCCTAGAATATAATCAGTAGTGAGGATGAAATGCTGAGAGAATGTGTCCAACTTCCCTTGTTTAGCCTTGTTCAAGGCTGAGAACCCAAGTATCTGGCCTTGTTAGAAACTCCCTTGTTCTCTCCCCTCCCTGAGCCCTGGCCAGGCTTTGGGTGGAATCCAACAGGAGAATGAAACCAGAAATGTTCTGCTCAAAACAAAGGTGCCAGCTATTCTGGCTTGTCCATCTCTGGTATATAAGGCTGGGCCCGCTCACAGGGACTTTGGAAGCCTCACCTACGGGTGGAGGAACCGCGTAGGATATCCCCCTTGCCGGGACAGGCTCCCCAAACCCTCGCTGTAAGCGGGGCTGCCCAGCCACTGCGGGTCTGGGTGATGGTAACGTGTGCAAGTGGTGATGGAGCTTTCTTAATCTCTATTCTCTCTCTCCTGTAGTAATGATTTGATGCATTACCCTGTATTTTCCTGTTTGCTGCTTTAAGTGCACTATTCTGCTTTTTCTTACTGCATGTTTTATTCTGTTACATTATTTGGTTATCAATAGTAAAATGCGCCTACTCTTTTCACTCTGGTGTCCGAATTTAACTGGTATCCTTAATCAGCAAAACAGGTTTATAGGAAAAACAACTCTTAGGTGTCCACTATGTAGGTTACTAAAAGCTGCTTGACAGAGAGTGCTGGCCTAGTCGGTGTACCTTAAGTACAGTTTCATAAGGAAGCATTGCTGTACTGTGCAATGCCTTCAGTTCCCAGTAACAGAAGGTGTTTTACCATGTCATCCACCTAATGGTAAATTAGCTTCGGGTCACACAAATGCAACCTCCACTACAAAATTCAACTGGAGGTGAAAGGCTGTCCATTCCTCAACAGGCAAAGATGGTGCAGAAAATCATGGAGAAAAGGGGGAAATGAAAGAACAATTACAGAGAAAGATAAACACTAAAAATGGGGACTTTTTTTTTTTTTTTCAGGAACAAAAAGCCATCATCGTTGCAATTGTGAGTTCTTGGAGAAGAGTAGCTAGTTCTGTATATCCAGTCAAAATTACTGTCCTCAATCAAATAAAAAATCCTCACAAGCTGTATCTTAGTGGTGTAACACCATTTGTTTAGATAATGGTATGCCCAACTTGAGTCACTTTCAGTCTCATTTTTTGAAGGCTTGATTATAAAAGATGATTTTGCAAAGCAGGGACCAAGATCTTTCTTTCATTAATCAAATTAAGTCACACTCAGTGCTCCAACCTCTACACCAGTAGTTAAGCACATCATTCAGGAAGCAATAGAATATCACTGATGCTTCTTCCTTGCTCTCAAGAGTCCTCTGTGGATGGGCTGTGAGAAGCGAAGTGTACCACCTCAGCCCTGCAAGAAGAAAGACAAGATGCACAAATAACCATTTAAGTAACCTGCAATTTTATTAACCCACTTAAAAATACTGGGCAGTATATCAAACAAATTTATCACTAAAAATTTATCACTACTCTTTCTGTGATTGTTCACCCTTTCTGCTCTACTACATCTCCCTTCCATCTTAGTCCCAGGCTGTTCCTGGCAACTGGTCATCCTTTTGCCCATGATGATTTGGTGACATTCTGTTACAGATTTCTGTCATCACAGACTGCCAGCTTGGTCACAGTACTGGGAGAAAAACTCAAGTGTCCAGTAACCAGGATTCATAGCTGCTGTCTTCCACCATCCTAAAACTGCTTTTCTTTAATCCATTTCTAGATCCAGATTGTTGGACAATGAAACTCTATGATTTAACTATGTTATATGTGACTTCTAAATTGTCAGAACATAAATCTAAACTCCGTCCCTGCAGAATGGGCATTTGATTGGGAAGGGAAAACATCTTTTCTGCCTCTGCTAATCTGTTACGGAGGCAAAACTCCATCTTGGTCTCAGAGGAAAGAAGGTGACTAATACAAAACCCAAGCAAATCCAGTCTCTTTCTAACAGACAGCTGGGAGGGTGAAAGCTGTTGATCAGGGGCCACAGTTATGGAACAGAAATATAACCTCTCCCCAATGATCTTTCCTCCTTTTACCTACTTTTACCACTTCAATTTATCTCCTGACTACATCTTAACCCTCCCTCGACTTCTCCTGCATCCTCACCACTTAGAAGACAGACTTAAAGAAACATCTTTGTTTTCATTGTCAGACCTGGAATATACGTAGACTAACACAACTAACGTCTCCCCATTTTTTTCTGCTGCTCTGCTCCTTGTGACTCTGCCATGTCAATATGGTTCCCCATTCTCATCCTCAGAATTCTGTTCAAGTTTTATTATACCTCTTGGTTATGTATGCAAAATCCCAAGAAAGACTATGTAAATAAAGAAAGTTATGACAATTTGTTTCAGTTTTTTTGCATGAAATGAAGATGTGCTAGAAAAAAGGAGAAGCAACCCCTATTACATTTTAAGTTAAAGCCCTTTAAATAACAACTGACATTTTAATTGGAGCTGCTTATGTTCTGCATTGTGTCATGTAATGCAGGAATTAAACTTCATTTTTCCTAAAGATATTATATCTTCTAGAATTTCAACATTAGTTTATGCAGAAAGATAACACAGCAAAGAGAATCTTTCACTGAAACTAAGCATGTCCCAGTGGTTGCTGAACTGTAATTTCCAGTATTTCTAAAAGCACACTGCATTTCAAACAGGGTTCTGACATATCTAAAATTCCACTGTTGCCTATGACCGATGATTTGCATTAACACATATTGCCAAGCATTTTCCAGAAGCCAAGGACTGCTGAAAATGGAACTAAATTCCAATGGAACTTGTCCATCTGAAAAAAAATTAACCCCTTAAACGGAAATAATTTAACAGTGGGATAGAAATACACTAGTGAGTTAGATGATGAGGGAACAAGAAAGGAATCACAATTTGATTTTAGAAAGTTATTCTATTAAGATGCACATGCTCATAAACTTAGGCTATATTGATCACTATACATCATACTGTTGTTACAGACCGTCTGGTGACATGGCAATTATTTTAGGTTTCTTAGTGAGTTTTGTATTGTGGTTGAAATTTTGGTTTAGGACCTACACAAGCTTTTATTTTAATTCTAGTTAAATTCTGATTTTCATGCCCCAAATTCTGCTTAAGCAGTGAGTAAAAATCTAGCCCAGAGCTTAGCCAAGATTATGAAGTTGTGCTTCTTTAGGAGTCAGAACCAAATTGTTAATGGGTTTGGCCTAAAACATGAGCTACATTTGAAATCTGGCCTGACTTTTTCCAACAAGTGAAAAGCCAGCCATAAAGGCTGTTCCACAACTTGTTATAAAAGGTGCCCTTCAGTTTACATGGTTAGTAAAAAGTCTGTCATAACACCAATCCTCACTAAAGTATCATTAGTTCTGTGCAGATGTTTGTAAGGTAGATGTCCAGTGAGAGGGATGTTATTATTTCTGGTGGAATGCACCTGCCTTGTGCATTTTGCAGAGGAAAAAGGCGTGGGTGCTTTATAATTCACACATATTTAAGAAGTGTGAAACATTCTGTTTTGAAATAAAGTTAGATTCTTCCTTTTGAATATAAATAGGAACTCAGTGGACTAATGGTGATTTAAATCCCTTTGATTCTCTTTGAGGAATCTTATTATGCTAATAAAATGCCCCTTCTTTGCATCATCAGAATAACAAAGCAAGATCTTCATAAATTTGCACATCTCTTCTACACTTGCAAATTCATTTTCTGTTTCCTCCAGGCTTGTTTCCTTAAACCCCACACCAACACCACGTAATCTGCCTATCATTACTTTATCTGTCTCTTTCGTAGGTAACCGAATAGTCTAGTCCTTTAAGGTTCGTCTATTAAACATACTATCTTCGGTTTGGAAGGATTGTTTTCCCTTGCCTTTCACACCAAGGGACTCCTTGGCTCCAAGCTTCCCATGCTATTAATTACTATTTACTCTTTTCCTTTCTTGCTGCCACTTAAGTCCGCAGAAGCGATTCGTTAAACTAACGACCCTCAGCTTCTTATCAATGAAACCAAACAATTCATAGTCCACTGAGGTTGCTTTGCATAACAGTTTCCGTGCATCCTCGCTAATTTAGGAAACTAAGCACGTAGCATTAAGAGCTTTTATTATCCAAATCCATCAGGTAAACAGTGATGCTCAGACCAGACTCCAAGACAACTCTTTTATTTTGCATAGCATCTTCTGTGAAACAGATGCTTTACTAGCAGACCAGAAG
Source organism: Athene noctua (assembly GCF_965140245.1). Lineage (NCBI taxonomy): Eukaryota > Metazoa > Chordata > Aves > Strigiformes > Strigidae > Athene > Athene noctua. Next base: position 218,231,731 of record NC_134037.1, read on the forward strand.
GAAAGGAATATTAAAAGCTTGCTTTCACTGCAGACTTAGAAACCCCACTGAATAGTTATTTTTAAAAACATTTTTGTCAGGATAGAATTTTTTAATAAGATCATGTTGATTTCCCTCACATTTTGACAAGGAAAATGGCTTTTAAATCGCTAAAACATTGCACTTCAATTAAGTAAAAATGTTTCAATGCCATGATTTCAAATCTTTTGATTAACTATATCTTTCTAGTAGAAATACATCAGTGACTTCAGAATCTGATTTGGAGAAGAGCTGGGACTTCCTTCCTTATGTCCACATTTCTTCAAAAATCGAAATTCTTTTTTGCCATCAGCTCTACAGTTAACTCTTGGTTCCTTTTTAACTCAGCTCTCAGGCTCATCTAAAATCCCCTCGCTCCAAAGTAATACGCCATTAAACCTGTGCTAACTAGTGCATTATAGATTGAAGTTCCTCCTCAAAGAGGATACACCAAACCAGAGGAGTGTTGACATTCCCCACTGCTTTCTCACTCTGTCCCCATGTTTTCTCAGGATACTGACGTGCCCCCCAGGTCACAGGGACGGGACTACACCCATACTTGGCTGAGCTGCAGTAGGAACCACAGCAAGTACCCTGGAAGTTCTAGCATTTAAATGATTGTATTACTAGCATAGTCCACGCATCTAAAATACTGTTTTCCACTAGCTCACTGCTAGGATAGACGTATCCATACACATTCTACAGCTGAGTGTTTTCTTACATACATACCCAAGGAAGAAAGAGTAATGAAAATAGCAAAAGTGACAGAATTAACATTAGACAACAGGAAGCTGATGGATCTATGAAAGTTAGGAATAGTCAAACTGCAGTAAACACCAATACACTTCTGTGCCACCCTCTAACAGATGCATTACATAAAACATCCGTTTATTACTTTATTCACAGCTGAAACCACTAAAAAAGAAAGTTCCCAAACCACAAGATCCATAGCTCTGCTTGGTTGTTTTTTAAGAGACACATTAGTTCAAAAAAGGAATCCAAAAGTTGAAGTCAGAGACAATCTCAGGAAAATATTTTATTTAAACACCAGGTTGCCATTAATTCACAAGAAACAAGGAATATTAATCTATCTTCAGACCTCTATGGACAGAATTGACATTTAATGTTTTGTCAAAGAAGCAAAATATCAACTAAACCAGATTTTCTTAGTTACCATAGAAAATGCGATGAACTTTGAACATTTTTTTAAAGCGATTTGATAATTTTCCGTATGCAAAAATTATTCTTCATCTTTTGAATATGCACATAAAGGAAGCTTCCTGCTGTTTTACAACTGTAAAGCCACAACACAAAACAGAGTATAGGGGAATTTGCCAATCAGAAGAGCTTCTAATTGCAATAGCAATTACTAGTAAACTTTGAACTAAACCAGTTAGTTAAGTAAGGGCAGAGGAGTCACATCTTTAGAGTGGAAATTAAAAGCTGCTTTAAACCGACATGAGGATGTTGCTTTAATGAGACTCAAACATGTGCACCTGAAAGGTTGTTTTAATTCTGTTGAGACTTGCAAGACTTACTCAGCTAAGGAAAACGTTTTTCACATGTTTATCCCAAGCTGTCAAATCTCAAGGCCTCTTGACTCCTGAATTGCAGAAAAAAAAAAAAAAAGAACTTGGAAAAGAATAAAAATCATTACAGGAGAAAAAAAAAACAACACACAAAACAAACTAGATATGGAATGAGAATCTTTATATTCAAGTGCTAGAGGAAATCTTAAACATGAACTGGAATGAGTGGAATGACTGAACACAGAACTTCCAGGATAAATTAGCTGGCAAGGAATTTTAAACAGTAAATACTACAAAATTATGCTTAAGAAGTGTTTCCACAGAATACCAAGAGCTTCAAAGGTTTGGGGTTTTTTATTAGTTATATTTGCATGAGGACAGAAAGTTTATTTTAAAAAACATGGAATACATCTATAATTTGGAACAGTCTTATAATGAGTTTGGATCACCCTGCAGCACAACAAAGACCTTCTCAGCCCACAGCCCCATAAGCAATGCCAGATTCAGAAGTTCTGACTTGAAATCTTTTTTCTCATGTGATCATATGGTGACCTAGACTAAAAAACTGAGGATGGTAAACAAACAAACAAACAAACAACTGGTTTTATGCAGGTATGCAAGATTGTTCTGCAGCCGCCCAGCTGAACATCTGTGTCCCAGGGCAGGGGCCTGCCTATGCTAATGTGGTGGCACTGCTGCTGAATGCCTGACTGTTGACTCAGAGTACAGAGTACAAACTTCTCTGAAAGCTGTATACACGTACCGCTCCCTTTTGGTTGCAGACATGTCAAACGAAAAGGTTAAAGGAGGGTCATCTCCCTCTGCTTGTCTTAATATTATCACCTTTTCCAATCTGCCATTTAAACTGTTTGTCTGAGCTCTCACTAGTCCATTTAAAGGAAAATGCGCAAGATTAGTTTACAGTCTTAACAGTAGAACTCATTTTGACTGTAAAGAGTTAGGCATTTCTTACAAATTGAAGTTAGATGGCAGATCCAAAGGTGTAGAAACCTCCAGAAAAATGGCAATGAGTTGCTGACACTGTGCTGCAAATCTCTTTTAGTCAGCATCACTGCAGGACAAAAAATCCTCCTCTGTATACATTTATATGTATACTCTCTAATTATACTATTAAGGAGGGTACAGTTAGACAAGACAGACAAAACTGGCACTAAAGAATTCTGTCTTTATTTTCTTTTCTATCTCTTCCTCTTTGTTCTTGGATACTCTTGTCCTCACCCTTGCCTCATCTCTGTGATCTGATCCCTAATGAACTGAGAGCAAAAGGCCTTTTCTTCTTCCTTTCTGGTTGAGCTGGCTTCCACCTAGTTCACTGAGAGGAATCAGCTCCCTGAGTTATAGCAATGATAATATATTAAACAGTACCAGGAAACACTCCAAGGCACTGGAACTGGATTGTTTATGCTGTCTTCAGTAAATTGTTATAATGACCCCAGTATAATTTTGGCCCAGGTTAACTACTTCTCTTCCAACAATTCCTAGGAACAGCTGCAAAATCATTGTGGACCAGAAACCATTCCCCATAGGCAGCTTGTATATGGCCACCAAGCACTGGAAATCAAGAGTGTGATGGATGGAGAGGGTGCTGTTCCTCGCCAGCTGGTCTCAGTCCCACAGTGTGGTCCTGGGCAAATATAATTTACTAGGAAACATGTAGCCCAAGGGACAGAGGTGCCTGAGGGCTGGTGCAAGAGGAGGGAAGGAGTGAGCAAATGAGCATGAGAAACATGTAAAAAAGCTGCTGAGGAGGAAACAAGACTGCTCCTCTCAGCAGCAGTAAGCTGTTACGCAGTCTCAGCTTGTCTCATATAACTGCAACCCTGTAGATTTACAGTTTTGCTTCTCAGCTAATATTAGTACCAGTTGCTGCTGACTGAAATAAATACACCAGTCAGATGCAGAGCTTTATGGAGGCAGTTACTGCACGAAGGTGAAAAAGCTGGTTTTCTCTCTTCCTTCCGAGGCTGTGACATTGTGTTGTCAAAAAGTGACCCGGGGTTTGACATTAGGAACAAAACAATAGCCATGTAAATTGTTGTTAAATGCTATGTAAATGGCCATAAAAATATTGACATTTTAAAGCATCTTGAATGCATCAATCTCCCCTGAAACAGGGAATAGGCAACAGGGAGGTAGCATTCATCAGGAGGACCAGGCCGTATGTTAGCTATTTAAGCATTTTCAATTGTGGTTTCACATGTAGATGCATGATACAGATTAAAAAAAAACAAAAAAAACAAAAAAAAACAAACAAACAAACAAACAAAAAAAAAACCAACAAAAAACAAACCTGAGAAAGCAAAGGAATCTGACACAGTAACTGTCATTAACCAGACACTCAGCCTACTTCATGTATTAATGGAGTTGAATGGATTAAGCTTATAACTGGGGGAATCCCAAGGCCTTTCTCGCATCTATTCCCTCTCTTTTAGAAATAGAAGCAAAAACTAAGGGAAACTGCTGTCTGTTAATTTGATCAGGGCCAAAAAAGAACAAACTGATTTCTAGAAAAGGGCTTTTTTTCCTAGATGTTGCTTTTAACTTCAATTACCTCGTTGATACAGTACGTGGACTTCTCTCTCTAAAAAGTTTCAGCCCAGCTGGTGGTGAAAGGGCTTAAAGTGGAGAAGTCTTAAACAAGAGTGCTGTCAGATACATTATTTTATACTTACCTTTGGCTGTTAGATGATACAAGAAAATATCGTGTCCTGTCATTCTGTTATGATATATTTTTCATCATCCTTATCCAGGTGAATCTTGATCCCACAGGTTATAACCATGCTGCTAAATAAATAACTTTCAGAGACCAACCTCTTGCTCTGATGCTAAGTGGTATAAATTGACGCACATCCCACTGCTTAGGAGCTGACCCCAGTAGAGCAGATCCATATTGGAAAATTGGCAAGATCTGTCTTGTTTTGTGCTGTGCGGGGTGCAGCTTAGCAGATGCACAGTGGAGTAAAGTGCTTGAACTTACTTCCTGGCCCTCTTTTACTTAGTAGTGCACATGCAGTCAGAGCAAACTTGACAGAACATCTGGAGAGAAAAGATGAGGTCAATGAAACTTAACAAGATGAGAACTTTCCATGGCAGTTTCTCAGCTAATTGATGAAGGAAACATCTTCCAAAGTTTTCCAAGCATTCTCTTGTCCAGGCTCTAGGCACTGCAGTTCTGTTTGATGATTAGGATTAGCTCAGGACTTCCTGACAGGGAAATTACCTCACAAGGACCTTGGCTTGAGCATCTGATTCTAGAATGAGAGACAAAAAAAAAAAAAATCCAGCTAAACAAATAAAGAGCATTTAAACATGTGCTTGTATCAGTTCTTCAACAAAACAACAAAACCAGGTATTTCTAAAGGACAATTACTTGAATTAGTTTCTTCTAAATGCTCCATGCTTCATACAGTCTGCTGATAATTCTGTAGATAAAATCTTGCCTAAAATTGCCCTTTATTTGATTGTTTTATACAAGAACATGTCTTTATTCTTTAATTGTTCATATTTCCCTCCTCCTCCTTTCTCACTTGAGGTCCATGGTCATGCAGTTAAAAAACAAAAGAAAAAAAAGTCAATCATACATTAACAGGTTATAATCTCATGAAGTTATTTTTGGTCCCATCACAAAATGTGACATCAAAGTTTGGATGGTTTATGTCAATCCCCAAAGTCATGAGGATGAAGTAGAAGCCAAGAGTTGATCTGCACCAGTGAGACAAAGGTGCTCTAAACCTGCTGTAACCAGCTGCTCCAAATAAAGGTTCATCTGCTTTGCATCAGCAATGTGCTGAGAAACAGCTGGAGGATCTAAGTGGATCTGTCCCTAATTATCCATAAGGGGCCTGTTTCCTCTTTACTGTTGGCACAATTCCCACCTGTCCTGGGCACCTTTGAGGTGCTGTCAGTATTATTCATTATCCTCTGCATTCATTATTGTCTTTCTTTTCCCTGTACTTTCACCTCTTGTTCTTTTTATCCCTCCTTTCCCACCTCTATCTTTCTTGGGGTAGGTCTCAACTCTTTCCTCTTCTCCCTTTCTGATTGCATATCAATCCCTATAGGGTAGCAATCAAACATCCATTTGCTTTTATCCAGTGGGGAAACCTGTGTTTTCTACCAATTCTGTCTGTGTCTTTTTCAAGGGTATGAAGTATAGTCATGTAAGTCTGCCCTATACCCAGCTATGCCAAATCTGTGAAAGTTGTGCCTAAAGCTTCAGTAGAAATTGGATTAGATCCAAAGAGCTAAGTGCTTTTCCACAGATTTCCATAACCTTCAGTAAGCAGAATATATCATACTGTTGTCTGAGAGGGGACTCATTCAAAGAGAAGATGATGAGGATTAATAACTTTGGTAAGAAAATTTATCAGGGAATTAATAAAGGGAAATAAAAGAGAAGAAAAGAAAAAAGGGAAATAAAAGAGAAGAAAAGAAAATCAGACATAGGTCTTTCTCACCTGACATGAGGAACTCCAAGCCTAAACTTGACTCGCTCTCATACACCCACATGAAGCAAAAAATACCCCTTGTGAGCTCTGGATGGTTATTTCAGGTAGCCACAAGACTAATTGTCCTTTTTGGTGTTCTGTCTGTGTGGCTTAGGTGTGCCTCTGGTTTGCTTTTCTAGAACCTTAATACTCTTCTAGTGAGGCACCCCAGGAAAAGTCAACATGGATAGCAGAATCAAGGAGTATCTAGTACTTCATAAGCATTTTGTATTTGACTACTTGATTTTGTCTTGTATGAGAGGAGAATCCTACACACCAGTTCCAGAAGCAGATGAGTGGCATCAGCAGCAAAGTGAGATAGGCCTGACTTGTGTCAACTATGCAATTTCCACGTACCTCTGTGTCCACAGGCTTTGTGTCCTATTGCACTCATGTTGTTAAAATTACTTCCATGGATTAATTGGACCCTCACATTCATTGTACTTTATTAAAGAATAAATCCTTTGTTTGAATAGGACTTCTGGCCAGATGATTCACAAGTCCCCAGATATTGATTTTCCTTACTTATATTTAAAGCCGTCAGATCCTTTTATATAATAACAATCAAGTAATGTTGATATGACTTGTCTATAAATAATGTTTAAATATCACAAGGGATTCAGATTTTACTAGAAATAATAATCAGCACTATGCCCAAACCAATCTCAGTATATGAAAGACTCCAATTTTTTACTGTAGAATTCTTTTCCCCCTTCTCAACCCTTGACAACACATAATCTTGGGCTTCACCAAAAACAGAAAGAGAAACAATGATCAAAGTATCAGTGTTATTGCTTCCTGATGTCAGCTTTTAAAATCCTGGGTTTCTTGTCTCTTTGTAGCATACTGCCAGATCTTTTGCTTGACTTGAGATTACAAGCCTTTCCTCAGTGTTATTAGAGGATCAGATTTTGTCTCCAAACTTTGTGGCAAGGGGCAGGGAATAATCTGAGAATACTCTTTCCCCACAGATCTTTAAGACACATTCAGAACTGTAATAAAATTAGACTGCTTTAGGGCTTTATATCACTGCAAGTTAAACTTAATTTGTTTTATGCTTAGCATCCTTAAGAATATTTTTACTAAAAATCATTGTCATATTAATATCCAAATGATAGCCATTTTGAAAGTAGTGTTCCTGAAAAGTGGGATGACTTTGCCCAGAGAAAAGGTGACGCATAGGTGAAGCTCTGTTCTGAAGTAAAGGTGGAGCATCTGACAAATGGTTTTACTGCAGTCTTAACTGCTAGTTATGTGGATAATTTTCATATTTATATAGATTCTTACTACTCATCCACAGCCATCCTGAGCCTCTCACCTGAATTTTAGCATTTCTGGTCTCGTTCTCTCTGTACTCCATTTCACATAGATATCACTTAGGAATCATGTTCCTGCTTATTCTCCATTCACATGCATGATTCAGGCACTGAAAGTGTGGATGGTAGTTACCCTGGGGAGAGGAACCCACCAGTATCACAGTTATCCTGCAGAAGTCAATATTTGGTACCATGATCACTTCCAGGGTCATGGCTTCACCAGCGCAATCTCTGTGCTGCCGTAGGACAAAGGAGATGGAACTGAACTACGAGCATACTGGTATGATGTGATTATAATGAAAGGATGCTGCTATTTTGTGGAGAAGGTTCTACCTTTGCTAGTTATATTGCTAATAAATCTTCCTGAATTTATCTACCAACAGGTGATATAATTCAAAAGAATGCAGTACTAACCATGAAAACTGAAGCTGTACTCATAAAATTTGCTGATGACACAGACATGAGAGGCATCACAAATATAAGTTTTTAAAAAAATGTTTTATATGAAGAAATTAGTGATCTGGGGGACCACTGCAATAATAATGGAATGAAACATCAAATAGAATGAAAGTTCCTGCACCTAGAGATGAGCAGCACTGAACTTCTACCAATAAACTGGTCTATTACTTTTGGACACTTTTCTTAGGCAACAGTAAAAAGAACAAATGAAGATGCAGCTGAACATATTTTCCAGAACAGATAGAATGTTCAAATTGATGACAAAGCTCAGTTGGAAGGATTCTGTATAATGCTGGTAATCTCTCTGTTCAGAAAGGTGAATTCCAACTCAAAGATTAAAAGAAGAGCTACAAAGATGATGATGGGAAAGGAGACTTATAAAAGGAACATGGACTTGCTTTTTTGCTTTTGCACTATGGAGGCTGATAGGCAATACATTTGCTCTCTATTAACACACAACAGAAGTAAACTTGTTGGGGGAAGTATAAAAATTATCTATACTGAAGACCAGTGCTGGGGTAAGAACAAATGCATATAACTGGACATAAATAAACTTTTAAAGGAAATCAGAAGGAGTTTTCTGAACATTAGAGGAATTAGATATTGGAGCAGCATCTCAGGAAGAATTACATAAGCACAATAAAATCACCTTGGTGTAAGATGTTTAATCAATTCAAGAAAGGGATTACACAGCACAAGAGCACACAGCAAGACAATAATGGAATTTTAAAGTATTGCTGTTCCACTGAACTGGTGAACTCTAAGCCAGAGCAGATCTCTGAGCTCATATATCATCCTAGTATATAATCAGAGTATTGCCTTGAATAGCACAAACAAGGTATATAAACTACAAGGTGAGCAACTAATGTCAGCTTAAGAGTCTGATACTGAAACCAGAGACTCATTCACTGACATCAACAATGAATTATGCAGATTTATTTGCAGAATTAGTAAAGAATTAGCAAAAGAGTTCTTACATATTGGTGAACATAATATATTTATTGCGATACTGTAACACTAGTGATTTTAAGTGGGAACGGAAAAAGTTGATTCTTAGATTCCCTTTCTGACAAGACGACTTGGGTCACGTTCCTCTCAAACATCTCAAAATACCTAAGTTAGACTGAACTTCCTTACAATTCATTAGAGAGAAACCTCATGAGAGCAATTAATTGTATACTAAAATAAACATCTAAGAGAGATCAGAGAAATCACTTCAAAGATGCTTTGTCACATCTACTGGGAAAAAAAAAAAAAACAACAAACCAGTGAATGATGACTAGTTCATGGTTGAACATCCAATGCCAGTGAAACAAATTCCACACTTCCAGTTTTCCGTTAGTTTTCATAACGAGATGAATGAGGATCTTTCCTTCTGGATGTCTTGTTATGTGCTTTCACATAGTTCATATCTTTATTCTTCAGCAGAAGATGCCAAAAGTTGTGTCTGATGCAAATGATTTGGCGATGTTTCAAAGGATATGGATATCGCTTATCACTTATATTATTTTCTGTGTTTATAGAGAAATTTCAAACCCCATGTACTCCCAAGGTTAAGTATTATAAATGTATTATTAGGATTTTTTCACCTTGGAGACTTCTGAGAATAGCAGCCAGTTGCAAAACTAGAAGGAGAACCATTCTCTTCTGGTACATTTATTTTGAGCAGTTGTTATTCCTCCATTCATGTTTACATTTCAAATGACTGATCAGATATTTAAGTGCAGGAAATAACTTTCCATGCCTGACTGTATCCTCCCTCCACAACATGAACAGCAGCAGATTCTAACCAGGACTTGGCTACTTTCACAGGCTTCATGTCTCTCCTAATTACCCTACTCATCCAACTGGCAACTCAGGCAAAAACAATGGAAGAGAAAGACAGGAAAAGAGCCTGACAACTTTCAAAGTAAATAGTGTCCAGGTTTTTTTTTTTATTTCAGACTTCCAGAAGTGTTTTTTCTACAGTCTTTAAACAGCAGATAGCGCCTTGGTCTCCAGTTCTTAGCAGAAGTCATTCATTGACCTTATTTATTTCCTACGTTGACAGCATTACCATGCAGACCAAAGTGCTGGTCCTACTGCAGGAACTCAGTCTCTGTCCCCTCTGAAGCAATCTGAAGGATTCCTCTGAAAGTCAAATGCTACCAGCAGCAGAACTTGTGAACAAGCTTATTAGGTATCACAAATCCTGTACAATAAAACCAGTGCTCTTAAAAATGGCATTATGTTTGCCTTTTCATGACTTCATTTATCTGATGCACCATATTGACTTATTTGGGTGAGTTTTACTACACTGTGTACAACTTTAATGAAAGCTATGGGTCATATCTGTTTTCCCCGAGGAACCATAAATTTCACATGGCCATTAGAACCGCTGTGCCAAACAAGATTTGTATTGAGGGCTTCAATTGGTACTGCAAGAATATTCTCATTTACTAGACTGTATCTAACATATAAGGAAAAATAAAATAAAATAAAATAAATAAAATAAAATAAATAAAATAAACAATGGATGGACCTAAAGAAACTGATAGGCTAGGTGATACCTATTCATAAGACATAGTTAAAAGATCTGAAGAATAATGGAGCCTTTGTTTTCAAGGGCAACTGAATAAGTTCATGAAAGCAGTATCCTCAGTCTTTTTCCTTCCCTTTTGTCTTCCTTTTTCTCACACACATAAACACAGGCATGTAGATGTATAGTTCTGTTTTTCAACATGATTCAAGATACATATATTTAACAGTGGTCTCAGATAGATAAGGGAAGTATTGATTATGCACCTTTTGAACAAAAATTTCTTAAAATCTTGAGCTTTATGAGCCTAAAGTCTATTTTCCCTTATAATGATAGAAGCTATCTAACTATGCTTTCAGTTGCACTTCCTCTGTTAGATGGCATTACAATGTTTAAAAACAGGCAGGTGATAGTTCGTAGGCTCAGAGCTCTTTCCCGTAGTCTAGTAATATGTACAATTTCCTCCCTAGCACTAGAAGCTCAGTGGGAAGGATCTCAGATTTTCTAACACCATATACTGGATGACAAAGGATACAAAATCTGTATGTGAAACACTGAAAACCTTGTAGAGCTAGCATCATCCACCTTTGTCCTTCCAGCACTGGTGATGAGCTAATATAATATATATAATATATATGGGATATAGATATATCATATCATATAATCTAATAGAATAGCATACAGAATATAGAGTATAGAATAATATTGAATATAGAATAAGAGAGAACATAATATATAGAATATACATATATCACTGCATTCAGCAGGTATTTGAAAGGTGAGAAGCTGCTAGGCTTTAAACAGTTCTTCCACAGTTGTTGGAAGATTTTCCTTGGTTTTACCTTTTCTTTCCCTTTTCCTTGGTCTTGGCCTAGTAAAGCCAGACTGGAATTAGTGCCAATATTTTGACATTGTCCACATTTTCTGAAACGATGTAGAACTATTTATGTTCCACCTACATTTCTTATCTGGACTTCTGTCTTGACTCTTTTTTAGGTACTTGTATAGTAGGGGGATGTTATTTTGGTCAACAGCTTCTCTTCCTGACTACACAAAGCACACTGGTTTTGGTAGCAACATTGGTTCTCTCTGTGAGGAAACATACAAAAACACTTGGAGTATTCAGAATAATGATTCTGCTTTAGTACTGCTACTACAGGGTTAGATTTACCTGAGGAGAGACAGGAAGAAGAATGGTACTAGCCATGCTTCTGCTGGTAGCAGTGGGCAGCAGCGAAGCATGTGGCACTGTCAAGAGTCCATGACAGGACACATGACCTTTGTCATTGCTGTTAATGCATTAGCATGGAGACTCCACACTGGATTTTAGGATGCTGTTTTGCTGATCAGGGATACCAACTAAACTCAGACACCAGAGTGAAAAAAGCAGGCGTATTTTACTAGCAATAACTAAATAATATTACAGAATAATACAAAAAACATATAGTAAGAAAAGTCAGAATAGTGCACTTAAATAGGAAAATACAGGGTAATGCATCAATCATTACTACCTGAGAGAGAGAATAGTGATTAAGAAAGCTCCATCACCACTTGCATACGTTACCATCACCCAGACCCGCAGTGGCTGGGCAGCCCCGGTTACAGCGAGGGTTTGTGGAGCCTGTCCCGGCAAGGGGGAAATCCTACGCGGTGCCTCCACCCATAGGTGAGGCTTCCAAAGTCCCTGTGAGCGGGTCCAGCCTTATATACCAGAGATGGACAGGCCAGAATAGCTGGCACCTTTGTTTTGAGCAGAAATACCTGGTTTCAATCTCACATTAGGTTCTCCCCAGAGCCTGGCCAGGGCTCAAGGAAGAAGCTAAGGGAGTTTCTCTGCTTATCTGATGGGATTATGCGCAATGTCTCACATCAGGTCTCTGGGACAGACACCTGCCTCCATGACCCTGTTGTTCTATTCACATACAAAGGAAGGGGAAGATACATTGCAGATAGCTACATCCTCCATGCATATTTCATTAAGGATTACATTTCGGGTTAACAGTTTTAGATCAGGGCCTGTTGCTCAGGCTTCAACACTTCCACCTTTTACATCCGCATAGGTGGTTTATTATAACTTAGTATAATACCTGTTTGCACAATGGTTACCAGTTATGAAATATGCAGGATTCATCTATAGGTCAACTCTGTCCTGGGCCTATTGTCCAAGCCTTAGGACTTCAGATGCTCTGTAGAAATACATAGCAATAGACTTGACATCCTCTAAAGAATACGTAGTCCAAATGCCTGATAAACTCTGAAATAAATTCCGCTCCACCCCCAACACCCGCAAACCCCCTGAGTCATTAGCAACCAAAGCAAGCTGGAACCCATTAGGGGATAAATAAGGTTAGTGTGAAAGCATGTAGGAAATATATCAATAATGTGAAAACAAGGCACTCACAGAACAAAGAATTTATTTTCTGAACAATTTGTTTTCACTAATTTATTTTCAAAACAATTTCCAAGTTAATCTGGTGGCAGTGCTTTGAAGGTACATCAGTGGACTAGTTCACGTTTCAGAGTTTTCTATGCTTAGCACCATTCTGACATTCACAACTATCTATTCCAAAGGATGCCAATCATTTTACTTACAACACAATCCATACAGATTCAGTGTATCTTTGACCATTATCTCCTATAATGAATCAACTGAAAGTAATTAACACACTGCACTGCGGCCATAGGAAGAAAGATCAGCATTGTATTAAGGAATCTTAGTAATTTCTTGAACTAGCCTTATGTTGGTAAACTTCACACTGAATATTTTTCAAATCCAACCTTCATAAATATTTTAGATAACTAGGATGCTACTATTAAATTCAGACAGGGTGTTTAATTACAGATAGTAATAACATTTTAATACTTACGCTATCAACCATTTCTAATGCTGTTGAGCTGTTCAAAAAGTTACGCAACAAAAATTGCTTCAAATTACTCTGTGAAGCTAATCTGCTCTTTAGCATCACAGAAAGTCTGCATTACACTTGCATTTCAAATTGTTTATATTTGATTGTATTCCATTATCTCTAAATGAGGTGAGTTCCTCTAGGGTCATGATCTGTTTCTTGTTATTAGTTGGCATGTTCTACTGTGTATACAAGATAAAGTGTATTTGATATTCTGTCTTTCTGTTTAAATTTACTGAGGTTGAAAGATAAGTGAAAGTGATTTTCATTCCACTCCAAGGCCTATCATATCAAATACTTTGAGAAATGATTAAGATTCCTTAATGTTTTCTTTATGTAGTATTCACTACAAAGACTGCAAAGATTCATCGTCTTTGCTTTATCATCATTTTAACCTCACTGTAGAAGCAAAAGGGAATACCTCTGGTGGAAACCAGCCTTTGCACACCTTGTCACTCCAGATCTGCATCTCATCTTCTTCCACTGTGCTGGCCCAAATGATTAAATAGGCATTTGGCAGCTGGAAAAGGAAGCTTGTCTGGTTGGACACCAACCCAGAGACAGATCAGGGAGCTATCAAACTGCCCATGAAGTCACACAGTTCCTGACATAGAAGAGTGACAGTATGTGGCCAGTGTTAAGGGAAAGGCAGCACTATTCCTCATAGATGCAGTGGGGACATGTATTAACCTAAACTGTTTGTAAAATTACACCCTGCAGTCAGCTGTTTGGAGGCAGCAGAGACATTAATAATTTAAGATTAAAATACCACAGCTATAATACAAGAGGGGATTTAAGGACTCATTAAACATATAACTATTATAATGCAACTAGTGTCTTCTCTAACACTTTTCTGTTGAAACGCTAACAATTACTATCTGCAAGATTGCAGCAGTACCTACAGCTGAACAAGCTGGACAGTACTTTGAGCTCGTACCACAGTGCTCTAAGTGTATATAGAAACCTCTAATCACACAGGAGCCATGCCCTGAAAGGAGTCATGCCCCCATATTCCAGGCATGTTGCAGCTCAGCACAATTCACTTCTCTAATGTCTGGCTAGGATGCCTGCACAACACAAGGTGATATTCCAGAGAAGCCAGAGATCTAAGCCATCATATTGGTCAGTAATTAATACTGGGAAGAAAGGCAAAACATATTCTACAACTCCTGTTAAGTCAAAAAATTACTTTTATGTGGGATTTTCTGTTGTGAAGCCCTTCCAAGACCTATGCCCAATATGGCCCTGTCTTACAGCATCTATCTATTCAGCATTTTAGAGAGCATTTATTTGCCTCCTCCAGTTCTTCCCAAAGGCTAATGTTCACTAGATATGTGAAGAAATACAGATTAAATTTTCTTTTGTGCCTCCTTCCAGCTTTGATTTCTTGCAGGACAGTCTGACCACAGTGTTGTCAGAGAGCCAGGATCGAGGTTTTGTCAGTCTCACCTACTGAACATACCCCAGTTTGTAAAAGCTGCCTCACTGGAGTAGGCACTCTTTCTCACAAATGAGTGTTATAGATCACTTAAAGAATAACTGTCAAAGGTATTCGCAAGAAGTGATTTTAATATGAATTTGTAAAAGTGTTACTTAACAAAATTCAATGGCAAGGTTCAGTCTATTACATACTACATGGAAGAAATATACAAAGGAAAATCAAGTTAGCATAGATTTAGAATAATTTACACAGGAACCAGAGATGTAAAAAGGTAAGGGTGAACTGCTAAGGCTTGGACAACAGGCCCAAGCCAGAGTTGACCTATAGATGAATCCTGTATATTTTATAACTGATAACCATTGTGCTAGTAGGTATTGTACTAAGTTATAACAACCCACTTGTGCTGATGTAAAAAGTGCTAAAGCACTGAAATACTGAAGCCTGAACAACAGGCCCTGAGCCGAAGCTGCTAACTTAGTCTGTAATCATTAACAAAGTATGTAAACTCGCTAGTGAAAGATGCAGCCTAGAATATAATCAGTAGTGAGGATGAAATGCTGAGAGAATGTGTCCAACTTCCCTTGTTTAGCCTTGTTCAAGGCTGAGAACCCAAGTATCTGGCCTTGTTAGAAACTCCCTTGTTCTCTCCCCTCCCTGAGCCTTGGCCAGGCTTTGGGTGGAATCCAACAAGAGAATGAAACCAGAAATGTTCTGCTCAAAACAAAGGTGCCAGCTATTCTGGCTTGTCGATCTCTGGTATATAAGGCTGGACCCGCTCACAGTGACTTTGGAAGCCTCACCTACGGGTGGAGGCATGGCATAGGATTTCCCCCTTGCCGGGACAGGCTCGCCAAACCCTTGCTGTAACCGGGGCTGCCCAGCCACTACGGGTCTGGGTGATGGTAACGTATGCAAGTGGTGATGGAACTTTCTTAATCTCTATTCTCTCTCTCTCCTGTAGTAATGATTTGATGCATTACCCTGTATTTTCCTATTCATTGCTTTAGTTACATTATTCTGCTTTTTCTAACTGCATGTTTTATTCTGTTACATTATTTGGTTATCAATAGTAAAATGCGCCTACTCTTTTCACTCTAATGTCCGAGTTTAATTGGTATCCTTAATCAGCAAAACAAAGGGAGACCCCCCATTGTGACTATGCTAATCTGTCAGGGAATGAGTGATCCTACACAACTTTGAGGCAGCAGCAATTTAAGTTCTGCTAGTAATACTACAGTAAATCACAAAATTAGGTTGTATGTTTTTTAACAATACTTAATCATCAGCTATGTATCAGAGTGATTTAATAAAATTTGCTATAATCAACACTATAAAGTTTCCTTAAACCAGGGGCACACACACACATGCACAGATACAGAGGTTAAACTATGATAGTAAATTTTTGGTACCAAATGATCTTTGAACATCATGAAAACTAACTGTAGTGAATTACTCACTATTTGTCAGCATTTGTCAGCAAACAACCGTTGAACCCTTTCTCTTCATCAGCATCTATCAGCAGATAATCTTGGAAATCTTCATGAAATCTACCTGAAATCCTTGCAAAATCTGCCCTGAGGCATCCCAACTCAGGAGGAGATACAGGGTCACAGCCTGCTGCAGTCACAGAGAGCTCAAAGGGTCTCACTTAGGATTGCTATTTATAGGGTCACGAGATGTTTGACTCTGGCCAGGTTTTATTTTTTCATTCTGGCCACAATTTTTGTGAGGTAATTCTGGCACCTTCCAGGTCAGGCTATCATCCAGGCAGAAGGAGTTTCAGATATGGTTCCCAGGCAACAGGAGTTTCAGGTACAATTGGGGAGTGCTTAATTATTCTAACTTACTGCACTTGTAACCAGTACAAGAAAGTACCAGATCGTCCCATCTCACTGCACTTGTAACGAGACTGTTGGATTGTCCCAGCCCACTACACTTATAACCAAGATGAGAACACAATGTTAGCTGGTCCTGACCACAATATGGCCCAGGGGCTCTGGATCACCACACTCTTAAGCAGGTCATCCCAGTGCCAGTGGAATTTTCCCATCACTACTTTCCAGAGTAATTCTCAGTGTTTCTTTGGATATTTAGTATTGCCATATAAAAAAAAAAAAAAAAACCACCAAAAAAACCCCCCACAGTTTAAGCAGGAGTTAAAGAGACCCTGTTTCTCCCCCATCCATCAGCACTCAAAAGCCAAGTGTTTTTATCCACAAATGTTAGAGTTTCCAGATTAACTCATGCAGAAGCTGTAAGGAATAGCACCTCTGACAGCTCAGGTAAACACTCCAATGAGCTAGTTATTGAGTAAAGAAGAGAATGAAGACCCCATACTTTTGCACAAACTGGTTTCTGTACTATGTGTGATGTAAAATACATGCAGCTAGCAGATGAGACCTACCCATCAAAGACAGCTGTAGGACACATACTCTGGGTATGCCCTGGGACGCAAGGATGAGCTATGTGCCCAGATGCTTAGCACTCCTAAGACAAAAACACTCCCGCAAGCTCAGAATGGCATCTGGAGAGTGAGGTAACTGCTGAGGTGTGGAAATTGAGAATCTTGAACCTGAAATCACTGTAAGGGCTGAACCTTCTTGTGGATCTAGGTTTTTGCATTATAG
This sequence comes from Athene noctua, assembly GCF_965140245.1. Classification (NCBI taxonomy): domain Eukaryota; kingdom Metazoa; phylum Chordata; class Aves; order Strigiformes; family Strigidae; genus Athene; species Athene noctua. The sequence continues at coordinate 218,249,053 of NC_134037.1, forward strand.
TGCAATTAGCTTAGTAAGTACTAGATTCTTTTTTTTTTTTTTTTTCATTCTAGTTGAAGTGGTTATCATTTTAGAGGTGCATCTCGCCACATTGGTACCCTTCACTTCAGCATTTCACTGGAGGTTTTCTTTCTGCTTCCATTTCACATCTGTTCAGAAACATCTTTTAGAAGAACTCCAGAGAAACGGATATCTGTTGAATTTTTAACCTTAGTTCCTTTTTGGCAAATTTCTGCCTAACTTCCTTGGGAAACACAATATCCTCATGGTTGAACTGCCTGTTCACAAAATGCACTTTAATAAATTATGTGGCCTTATGACCTAATGGCTTATTTGGGAGACAGAGTAGACTTAACAAGACCTATAAATGATGGACTTACTTTAAAAAGCAAATGGGTCAGGATGTATAGAAAACTTATTTCATAGAGCTGGACATTCTTAACTCTTAAGATCTCAGCAGTTCCAACATAACAGCTATGTGGCTTTCCCTACTGCCAGAAGTATCAGTTGTCACCAGTGGAAGGAGAGCTGTATCTCAAAATCCCAGTTCTGTTGTCACTTATAGCCATTTTTCATAGGATAATTTCTTTGTCGTCTATGTTACTGGCAGGATAAATTAAGATGGAATCAATTTCAAAACCTAATTTCTACTGAATCTGCAAAAAATACCATGAAAATTCTTTGTAATTAGTTATAAGGAAATTAACCATTCCCACCACATAAAGCCTTACAGATTTTTTTTTTTTTTTTTCCCAGAAGAAAGTAAGTGGGAGTCCTAAAGACATCAGCCTTTTGTCCAGTCTACCCCTTCACAATTGAGTGGTCATTATTTTTTGGGGGACTTGCTACCCCTTAAATGAAACTGAAACATGAATTTGTGCACCTTTTTTACACACAATTTCACACACAATAATACTCATCCCAAAGAACAGCCCTTATATCAAACCATAATAATCCCTATTTTACAATTGAACTCAAATATAAAGAGATTAAACATGAGAATATCATACTTCAAGATTAGGAACATAAATAAAAGGAACTTACGTAAATCAGAAGTAGTCAGTCCAAGCTACTTAAATCAGTGAGTAGAAACAGGCAATTCCAGACTGTTCAGTTAACCTATTTTTAGATACATCAGGAGAAATAAACCCGATGGTAAGAGCTAAGGACATAGTTACAAGTAGCTCAGAAACAGAGTTCTTTGCTCTCCACCTGGAAAATTAGATTGTCTCTCATGCTATTCCATGTTGTATTCAGGATACAGGTGGAGATTGATGGAGATAGTCTAAAAGTATACCTAGGCAGAGCCAATACAAATTATGGGGAAGGGAACATTTCCCTCCCTTAGCCACTTTGCTTTTCTGCTTACACTTGTAGATATAATGAAAAGACTAAACATTCTCTTACTTCTTTTTTTTCCATATTTCATCCTTTTCTTTCAATGACAGTCAAAACTCCCTATGAGTCCCCACAGTATTTTTGCCTTTTCAGAACTGAGACCCCTGGTTAAAATTGCCCCTGCTTCCAAGAAGAGCAAAAAATCATTTTCAAGCAAGCTGCCAACATATAAATAACAGTTAGTGCAAATGAATCTCACAAATCTTCTGACACAGTGACACATGTTCCAGTGTTCTATGCTTTTAAGGGACAACATGTAACTAAAGGCCATAATAATGGCACAAAGAATTGTTGAAAGGGGTTTTCACAAGAGTATTTTGCCTACAAAAAGGATGCCAATCTTTATAAAGAAATAAAAATTGGAATATAATTTTAATTTGCTCAGCTGGTTTTGGCAGCTGAATTGTGAGAACAGCACTCCAGACAGATGTTCAGCGGAGGTTTCCAGCTGCTAGCAGAAATGATGTCAGAGCATTGCATAATTCCCTATGTTTGTAAATGGTTGGAATAAACAGTCACATCTTTAGGTCAGTTATTAGTATTCAAATTCCTTCCAAAGCTTCTGTGTTATGAACTGAACAGCACTGTGTATCTTATAAGCATGTGGGTTCTGGACATCTGTTTTACTTAGAACTGCTTGTCTTAAGTGTGTATAGTAGGAGACTGTACAGGTGTCAAATTAACCCATTACTTTTATCTATCTATCTATCTATGTTACACCAAATTGATCCTGAAATTCTCACATCAGTCAAAGACTAAGTTGCAGCAGCAGATTTACAAATCCGTTTCTGCACAAAGTTTCATGGTTCAGAAGCTTCTTTGTAAGATAATTTCCTAAGAGCAGAATGGATGAGCCATTTAACTATGGCACATTCTCCCACAGCCTCTGTCCTCCTTGAAATTTAAAGTTGAATAACCACATTATGCCTTGTGGACAGCATCCCCTACAACTTATATTTCTTCCATAACACTTCAAATTCTTCTTCATTTCTCCACAGTCCTAAAGAATACCATCCGATATGATCACATGTGAGAACTGGACAGTTCATTTGCCTTTGAATCTGTTAAAAAAACATTTGTGATATTTTATAAATTATGAAGGAAATATGTATTATAAAGCAAATGTAATGACTGGAATGAGGAACTGATAATATATGCATGCATTTGATGAGATAATCCTTGGTTTTGATGTAGCAAAAATGGCAAAACATCCTCTAGCCAGGTGGCTCAGTCACACTGATGTGGGTCTAAGAGTAAGGAATCAGAAGACAATACCCAACACCCCAGCCAGAATTTTCATGCTGTGAAAGGATCTCATATATTTCAGATTATTTGAAAGTCAATGGGAAGCTGCTGACTCTACAGGCAGAGCACTCAGATCTCTTAAGAACTGCAAGACATTTTTGTTTACTGACCCTCCCTAATCTTCCCACATGGAAACTTATAGAACAAAAGGGTATTGTAAAGGCAAAGATCAGGAGGCTGCATTCATTCATGTACTTTTTCCTTTTGTAGCTCAGTCACCAGCCTTCATGTAGATGTTAAACTACATATGAGAAAGCACTATTTCCTTATGGGTTTTGAGCATATCTACATTGAACTGTAAATTAGAACAGGTTACAGTGGGAGAAACAGAATGAAATATCATTTTTCCAGGATGGTAGAAAATAGGAAAAACAAAATAAGTGAAAAAAAGGGACAAGGTGGGGAAAGTCTATCTGATCAGATATTCAGAAATAATAATCATAAAAAGTGTTAATACATATATGTGTATTTGCATATATTATAGTAAACACTAAGCTTGTCTTTTTTTCAGTGCAGAAGGAAATAATTTCTGAGAACTGAAAGATAACAGACAAAGGGAATGCTGTTTCTATTTGCTCACCCCCCTAAATAAAATATCTTTTCCTAGCAATTAATGCTCTCTAATCAAAGTCTAGATCAAAACTAAAAAGTTCACCTATTCTATGATACCTTGACTAAATGACACTTTGACATACTCTTCAAATATTATGTAAGACCCTAAAATTCACAGCAGAGTTTCTGGTGTATAGTTCACAATAGTCTCAAGGACTTCTCTGCCTGCCAGGTCTGAGAGCAATTCTAAAAGGGATTGGTTCCTGTTAGATGTTTATCCGTAGCATATCCATGAACTGAATTCATTGCAACAAAAGGGAAATGATAACCTATCATCATTTTTCCAGGCCATGATACTGGGGCAAAGACCTCTCCCGTGACTTCTTGTCCTCAGATCAGCTTACTGAATCAATCATTCTTTGAAGACAATGAAGGAGCTTTCTCTAAGGAAGAAGCCACAAACCTCAAACAAGTTGCTTATGGGTGGATCATGGGAAACAAGCTGTGAGGTTATATTTATCTCTACCTACATTACAACTCTAGTTTCTGTTGACAAGTTTTTAAAGTTTTACAATACATATTGATAAGTATGGGTCAAATGTTAGGTGATAAAGGAAACCGGGAGAAGAGAGAGGAAAGACTTGCTAAAATTGAAGGCTGCTAATATCCTTTCTTGATAAGGATTTCAAGTTATTTTGAGACTAGAGTTCGTGATTTTCTACTCCTTCAAAAACCAGCAGCACAAGTCTTCAAGGGCAAAACTAATTTTAAATTGAGGCTTCACCATGTATATAAAATCTTCTCTGAATTGATGAAATTAAAAATGAATTTGAAATTAATTTTAAATTGAGACTTCACCATGCATTTCACATCTCTGAACCAATGAAAACACCCATATTTGCTAGATGTTTTCAAATGTATGGATCTGAATTATATCCGATTTTTAATTTTAATTACAGCATATATAAAGGGACCAACTTCGCAACATCTTTCATCGATGTCAGAAAAATAGAAGACTTTCATTTTCACAGAGAGTAATGAAAAAGGGCAGCCAAATTTTTCCTCACTTGAGGTAAATGTTGTCTTAATGTGTAGAATGCCCATTTCCATCCCTGCTTATCTAGAAACGAAGTTGTAACACTTTTGTTTGCACCTGCACCTAATTAAATAATTTCCATTGATTTTACTGTTGCAGAACCAGATACTTATCGGAGATGACCAAAGAAGTGCATACAGAAGTCAGAAGTTTTCTGAAAAATAGGCAACTGCAGTTCTGTTGTAAAGGTCTCTGTAACTACCCATAAAGGTGACAGCAATAAATGGGGCAGATCACATGGCATAAGGTAGAGATACTTGAAAAAATGAGGTAAAGCAACCTTTGGTTGTAAAGGTGAAAGAAAGCCCCAGGGTCATGTCTTCTGCAAGGTCTATAAAAGGACTCCTACTTAGGTTATTATACCAGTGAGAAGATGGAAAAATGAGTGGCCTCCTTATGGAAATCAGGGCCTATTATGGAAATTTCTTTTTCTTGCTTCTTACTTTAACTATTAAATTCTGCTTTTTCATTATTGTTTTCAATGTGCTAAAACCAGGGAAATAAATGACTCCAAAATTTCTGACATAAATATTTGGTCTGAAATTTCCTGATTTACCTAAATAACATTAACTAGCATGCTCTTATAATAGGTCTCTACTACTGGACGTAAGTATTTATATTAGAGATGAGCTATATACCCTTTTCCATTCCTGTACAAAGAAGTTCACTGACTGTCAAATATTTCAGACTTCCCTTGAATACATATTCCTGAGCTATGTTATAGTTGTCTACTGCACATGATATATTGCCATAAGGACATGCTAATTGCTCCTCTTCCTAAGAAATTATCATTGTGTTTCGAACACCCTGATACTTTGGCCAAAATGTTGGGGGAAGAAAGCAAAGTTTCAGATAACAGTCCAGAACTTAGCAATTCATCTGTTAGGTTTTCTGCTTCTTCACAAGCATCCAGTGTGACATCAGACCATCATTTAAGCACATATTCTCACTGATGTTTGAGCACCTAATTTCCTGTGACTGGAACTGAAAAGCCATATCCAAAGAAAAAATTAGGCACTAGAGCTCAGAGCCAAATGAATGGTTCTGAGTGCTTGTCCTGCTTAGGAAAAGGTTAGGCTCTCAGGCTGTGTTTCACAATAAACTTTGTTCTAAATTAGCCAGTTGAAAACACCAAAATAGATGTGCATCAGAAATCCCTTTCTTCCAGATATAGTCATGCCTGAGTTAGTATAGAGATGACCACAGAGTTGGGCTTCACATCCCTGAAATGCTTCCTTGTGCTTAGGTTCTGTATTCCTCCTTCTAGTCATGAGGGACTAGGTGACTTTTTTGCTGAAAGAATGGCAGACTTCTATGTGAAGTTTTGGTGCCTGAGTTATTCACCAGGAAGAAGGAAGTGGAAGTACATTTTCCCTCTCCTGTCTTGGAGAAGAAACAATTCATACCTCCTTCTCTTGCTTCTAAATGGTACGGCACACCAAGCTACAGAATAATTTGAATGGGGGGGTTCCTTCTTCCTGTACACTTGCAGTGACTGAGAAAGCAAGTGTATCTATCAGGTTCTCAGGTCTGTGAGGAGAGTAAGTACATCAAATGTTACTAGAAGTAGGGTTATTTTCATCTAACTTAAGACATCTATGGTATAGATACCTACAGCAGAGCTTGTCACCTTAGGCTTCTTTAAAGTCCGCGAGAGAAGTACACAGGTATGATTCACCTGGCCTATTGTAGGTATCTGCACTTGTTCAGGTTCATCCCTTCCATGTTATCCTTCTCCTCTGTAAACAATGATGCAGGCTAAACACCAAAATAAGGTCTCTAAGGACATGATCCCTGGGTGCTTTTGAAAATATCACTTTGATAAATTCTGTAGGTCCCTAATGCTACTCTCAGTTTAAATTGTGCAGAAAATATTGTTGATATTTTAATTAGTTTTCTACATTCCATGTATTCTGATAGTGATTAGATTTTTTAAAGCAGTCATTAAGAAGCATGGTGAAACAAAACCTAATACAAAATTATGGGTGTAGGCAACCTAATGACAACATAATAAACATCTTGTAGGACAAAACATTTACAAAAACTTCTGTTCATAGTTCATCTATGATAAACAGACCTTTACTAAAGCTGACACAGTTGTGTCAATCTTTTCATTTATGAGTTGATGGTGAAAGTTGCAGGTCCAGCAAAAATAACTGAAAGTAACATACATCAGACAGTTTTATATATTTGATGTCGAGGAGAGCAATTCAGACAGTTTTTGAAAACAAAATACACACATATATATATATAACTATATGGTGCTGCGTATTGGCAAGTTAATTTGAATTTCTCACCTTTCTCTGGGTAAGGAAACTTGAAATACTCAGAAAAAATGTTTGAAAGAGCTTTTAGTCTAGGCCAATGTAGACAGCTGTAGAAAGTAATCCAAGTAATGTTATTAAAAATAATGCATAATACTTAAATAGAATAATCAAATACCAGGCTGGAACGGACCTGAAGGATCATCTGGTCCAAACTTTCTGGGCAAAAGCACGGTCTAGGCAGAATGGCCCAGCACTCTATCCACCTGAATTTTAAAAGTGTCCAATGTTGAGGGATCCATCACTTCCCTGGGGACATTGTTCCAATGGCTGATTGTTCTCACTGTGAAAAATTTTCCTCTTGTATCCAGCCAGAATCTCCCCATGAGTAACTTGTACCCATTACCCCTTGTCTTTTTTTCATGTGAGTCCTTGCGAAAAGGGACTCTCCATTTTCCTTGTAGCCACCCTTTACATTCTGGAGCATGGTGATAAGGTCTCCCCTAAGCCTTCTCTTCTCAAGTCTGAACAAACCCAGTTGTCTCAGCCTTTCCTCATATGACAGGCTTCCCAGCCCTTTGATTATCTTTGTGACCCTTCTTTGGACGCTCTCCAGCCTGTCCACATCTTTTTTGCATAGTGGGAACCAAAACTGAACACAGTATTCCATGTGTGGCCTGTCAAGTGCTGAGTAAAGTTCTTTATCTTTGCTGGCGATGCCTTTTCTGATGCAACCCAGCATCCTGTTGGCTTTCTTTGCCACTGCAGTACATTGTTCACTCATATTGAGCCTGCAGTCCACCAGGACCCCCAGGTAACTTTCCACAGAGTTGCTTCCCATCTGGGTAGGTTCCAGCCTGTGCTACACTCCTGGATTATGTTTTCCAGGTACAAGACCTTACACTTGTCCTTGCTGAGCTTCATAAGGACATTTGGCCCACTCTTCCAGTCTGTCTAGGCCTTCCTGCAGGATGGCTCTCCTTTCTGAAGTACTCATTTTAGAATCATCAGCAAACTTCATCAGGGTACACCTGATTTCATCATCCAGATCACTTATGAAGATACTAAACAGTGTTGGGCCCGGTACTGATCCCCAGAGGACTCCATTTGTAACAAGTTACCGGTTTGAAAAGGAGCTATTTAACACCTCTCTCTGAGTGCAGCCTGTCAGCCAGTTCCCCCACCACCACACAGACCATAACACATCAGTTTCTCTAGGAGGATGTTGTGGGGCACCGTATCAAAAACTTTGGAGAAATCCAGGTAGACAATGTCCACCGCTTGCCCCACATCAATCAAGCAGGTTATTTAGTTGTAGAAGGTGATCAGGTTTGTCAAGCATGATTTTCCCTTGGTTAATCCATCCTGACTTCTCCCAATCATGTGCTTCATTTGACTTGTGATAGCCTCCAGTAGGATTCATTCCATGACTTTCCCAGGGATTGAAATAAGACTAATGGGTCTATAATTTCCTCCTTTAAGCTCTTCTTGTAGATGGGGTGACATTAGCCTTCTTCCAGTCTTCTCTCTGACTTCTCAAAGATTATGGAGAGTGACCTCATAATGACATCAGCCAGCTCTCTTAACACCCTCAAGTGGATAATGTCAGGGTCCATCAATTTGAAGGGGTCAAGCTCCTGTAATAGTTTTCATACCAACCCTTCCTTCACTGATGGTGGGTCTGAATTGCATTGATCTGGATTTTTGTTCCCAAGGCCTGGGGCCCAACAGTGCTGTTAAAGACAGAAGTGGAGAAAGTGTTGAGAATCTCTGCCCTTTCAGTGTTGTTGGTGACTAATTCACATCTCCTGTTTAACAGCAAGCCAATATTTTCCCTCTGTTTATGTTTGTTTACGTAGCTGAAGAACCTTTTCTTGTAGTTTTTGACATTTTTGGCCAATTTAAATTTGAGCTGAACTTTTGCTTTTCTAACTGCATCTCTGCACACCCTGACAATGCACTTGTAGTTCTCAATGGGTATTTGTTTGCTTTTCCAACTCTGGTACACTTCTCTTTTGATTTTGAGCAGGCTCAGAAACACAGTTGAGCCAGGGGAGTTTCTTGCTCTGCCTACTTCCCTTGCCTTTAAAGGGGATGAACTGATTTTATGCTTCCAGGAGAGCATTCTTGAAAAACTTCCAACACAAGCTATCTCCTTCATCTTCCATGAAAGCTTCCCATGAAATCTCTCTCAGTTGAGCTCCAAGCAAGCTGTTTTAGCTTCTAAAATCTAAAACCTTTTTCTTAGTACTAACCTTCAGCATGCTCAGCAGGATCACAAACTCCACAATATTGTGAGCAGCAACTCCAGCAGTGCCTCATTTCTGGTTCACACATCTAATGTTTGTATGAGAAAGCAGTCCTCTATGCATTCCAGGAACTGGATGGATGACATGTTTTTCCAACAGATGTCTGCATAGTTGAAGTCATCCATAAGAACCAGGTTCTGTTGACTCAAATCTTATTCAAGTGACCCAAATATTGCTTTGTTGGCCTTAATGTGTATATATATATATGTATATATAACATATACATGCTATATATAGCATAATTATAAAACAGTGTTCAACTAACTACATGGAAACACTTCAGATTTTTCACCCATAGAAAATATGTTGACTAAAAACTAAAATTGCCAGAGAAATTAATTGGCTGACTGATTAGTCATTGTTATGGTGAAACTGCAAAAACAGAATTATTTTGCTTGAGGGTAAACTTATAAGAAAGGATTTCCCACAGAACTGATACAAATCCCAATCCTTTCATTCTCCAAGAATCAGGAAAGCTTTTCATATTAATCCCCCCAAAAGGAAAACAGAAAAAGAACAAACCCAACCAAACAGGTTGTGCTGTTGTGACAGGATCTCCAGGAAACTTTCAAGAGACTTTGTTTCTCTTGTTGATTTTGTGTTTCAGATATTTAGATAATTGAGCAGCAGTACAAATTCAAAGGTAGATATTTACTTTAGATCATTTATTGTGTTGGCTTTTTTCTCTTTGTTCTCTACTAATGCGATGTTATTTTTGACACCTCTTTACCTAGTATAGATGATTACATGTAAAGGCAAACATCCTTTATACATAGGAAAATTAATATCTTCCGTTTGAAAAGTACTTGTGGTAACACATGTAAAATAGCTATAGTCTTGTCTATAATACTAACTTTCCAGAGAAATATTGACTTGCTGATGATGATTTATTCAGCATTATTTATCTGTGATAATAACTCAGGTAGTTCTGGCTTGCATGTCTATAAACAGTACATTTAAAATTGAACACACCTGCTTACACTTCTTTCTTCATTCTATTGAAGTGACATTTTCACATGTGCTGTAGTTTTCTTTTGATGTGATGTTAGATGTTGGTGTGCTTGCCCAGCCATGTCTTAGTTACTTAAATGACAAGTTGTGTTTTGAGTCTTAGCAAAATCTTGACCGTAAAGGGCAGCTGGGTGTTCTACTAACTGTAAACACGAGAAATCATGGAACAATATTGCAGAGCTGAAGAAGTGTGGGTGTTTGAGATGAAAGCAGGTGTTTCCTTTTGATGGTCAAATTTTCTGCATGAGAAGCTAAAGTCCACCCAACAAAAAACCTCCTCATTCATCTTCATGGTGCCGCACAAAATATATTGCTCAAAAAGAAAAAACATTAAAAGTTAAAAAAAAAAAACAAAACAAAACCAGGGAGGTGTTATCACATGCCAGCAGAGGCCAGGGAATTAGAAAACAAATTTTGTCTCTCATTAGCCTGCCTTCTCATATCCAGGTTTGAAAGAGGTAGATTATAGCACCTTTTCATTAGTAATTCAAGAAAGGAAACAAATCAGGTAGGTGTTCAGGTAAAAATTTGAATAGAACAATCAACAAGTGCTACAAACAGCATTTTTGTTACTGTTAAGAGGTGAATAGTCTGAAGGAATGGGCTATGTGACAGAATGACAGACTATTTTTTAGCACTCAAACTCATCCTTCATTTTGCTGCATCTGCTTTCTTCCCATGCCAATATTCCTGAATTTCATCACTATAATTAGTTTAGTGCTCATTTAATGGTCAAGATAAGAGTTGAGTAGACAGACATCTTCCAGATGGCAAACAGTAAAGGGAGAGGGGGCATAATTTCATACCATCCTCTACTAATGTGTAATATTGAAAAATAGAAATAAACGTGATATTTGTTAAATTTTCTGTGTAACCCTAGACACGGTAAATGAATGTGTCATATAGTAACAATAGTAATATCATACTGAAAATACTGAAGTAATAATACTGAAAAGCCAATACCAGGTTGTGCACCTGGGCAGGACGGTGATGATAATTCAAGGATGTAGGAGCACCTTGAATATTTATATCACAGCGAGTTGAACTTCCGATGTAAATTATTAGCACCTATGAATAATTTAATCAAGTACCTGATTTCTATCCCACAACCATACACATGTTCCTAGTAATGTCAAGTACCATTGAATAGATATGGATTCAAAACCAGTAAGTTCTCTTAGGACACATAAAAACTTTCTGAGAGTTTGTTTACTTCTTCTGAGAGGTTAAAGGAAAGGATTTCAGAGGAAGCAGCTGTTCAAGCACAGAAAATAGAGTATATTTGTCCATCTTTTCATACAAAGTGCTTTCATCCTATATACTTAAAGGAAAATAATATTCTATATCATTGACTAATCACCTGTATTGAGACTACTGAAACAAAACAATGCAGCTCATGTAGAATGTTTCCTTTGTTATCTCTTACAATACATCACATTATGTTTTCCTTTTAGTTCTTGTGAAAGATAATAAATCTGTCTGAGGAGAACTTTACAATCACTACCTTAGATTTTAACAGATAAGTAAGAAAGATTTTCAGTTTGTGGAAGCATAGATTTTGGCAGATGTAGGAGATTTTCTTCAGATCACACTACAAAGGTCTAATCATGAAATAATCAAGGGGACTACCCATGTGACCAATGATTAGTGTCAAGAATCTTGATTTACAGTTAAAACTTTAAAAGTAGGATCATAAATGTAGGAATACAATCTGACTTCAGGCATATAGCTAAGGCACTACAGTGAGAATCAGTTTTGCTTTAAGGATACCTCTAGAAGATATTCTAGAAACCAGTTAAGGTCTTAGATTGTTCAATAGAGACTCAGCTCACTTAATTTTGGCTGTCTGAAACAGACCTGCCTTAACAAAGGTATTTGTCTAGTCTCCATCTAATCTAAAATGAAAGAGACAGTTCCCTCTAGAAGATTATTTCTCCCACTTGTTTTAGGATGGGAGTGTTTTCCTGAGGGACAGCCTAGTTCTTTTCAGTGGCTGTATCTCAGGCACATGCCTAAGGCTGAAGAAGATTAATTTGGGCTTTTATTAATGCAGATACAAGAAAACAAACTATTTATATCCCTTTATTATAATAACTTTATAAAATTTTGAGATGCAGACCATTAGGTAAGTGGGTTTGGGCTAGAGGCTGTTATTGTTTGTGTATAAGAAGAGATAGACCAAAAAAGTCTGAGGTCATAGTAACAAACAATCTAAATGGACTCTTGTTATTAATTTAATTATCTCTCTTGTGCAAAATTTAATGTCAGGACACTATTTTGTTGTCAGTAATTAGTTTTGACCACAAACCTTTTATATCTTATAATATTTGAAAGAAGAAATGTCTTTAAATTACACTAAGGGTAATTTAATTATTGTTTTCAGAATAATCTCATTGAAAGACTTCACAAGGAAAATAAATTTTTGCATATTATATTGAGAAAAGCAGGAGTACAACTTAAATCCAAATCTTCACCAATATATAGAATACTTGAGATAATTCTCTCAATATGCAGTACTTCCACAGTGATCATTTTTTCTAATAAATTATTTTACAATACAAGATATTAAAATGTGCAATTCCGAATGTGCAAAATTAATTTGGTTCTTTTATTGGCCAAAACATAAGAGAAATCCATTTTCTTTACAACTTTACTAGCTATATAGTCTGCTCTTGGATTTATCCTGTCATTTACATATTAAATTAAAAACTGTTCCATGTTTTCTACTGTGTCCAAAACCATCTTTCATACTGAGCTTATTATCACTTCTGAAACTAAAACAGTAGGGTTGAAGGGTATACTTAGTTGAAGAGTAACTTATAATGATCTTCTAATACACAGAGCAATTGTGGCTGAGCAATTAATCTCTGGTGAAGGATTAAATATGCCCCCATTTCTAGATGCCTATATTCAAATATTATGTTAAACTGGGGCTGTAATATTCTATTAAAAGAAATATTTAAAACATGATACAGGGCAATTTTTTTTTTTTTAATATGCTCTTCATGCTGATCATTGAAAACACCCAACTATTGTTTTTAGAACGTTCTTCACTGTCTCATGCTTACTTCATACACAGGGAAATGATTGACCTCACATTGTTTCAGGGATTAGAGACTCACTGTGTAGCCTGCAACCTGGTCACACAGAAATACCCATAATCTGAGCAAAATTATTAGAGGACTGCTTGGGGCAAAATTCCTTATCCAGTGATAAATAGCCTCAACAAAGAGGTTTCTTCTGTCTCCCTTTGCACAGGGCTTGACCATGAATAACAGCTTTATGAATCTCATAACCATTTTTCAGTAGAAGAGATAAAATTCTTGGGTGAATCTTGATGGCACAGGGGCTTGATCAGCATATACATTGCAAAATACATTTCTATGACTGCAGCGTTTCACTGGTATGAGGCACAATCATTTTAATATTGACATGTTTGTTCAAAATTAAACACTGGACAAAAGCAATGCAGGCTTTGTGTGAGATGGAGTACTATGACAGATAACTGGCATAATGGGTTGGATAGCAAAGAGATAGATAATTTGATTGAATCACACAGGAATGGAAAAACTGACTAAGGATACTGGTGAAAAGTATACTTCAGGAAAGTTGTCCTGGAACTTTTAGAGATTGATACTGATTATCGATTTCTAGGTCTCATTTGAAATGCCATAATGGCAATGCATAAAAGATGTATAAATTGAGCATTGCCACAAACAAAACTACCCAAGCTGCAGGATCTGTTTTTAAGACCTTATTCAAAGCAGCTACACATAAAGAACTCCACAGAGCTCAGATTTTCTGTGTTAAAGGATAAAGCGCAACACTTCTTCACATTCAAGGATTCTATTTCAAACTAATGCTTAAACCAGGAAGCTAGTTTTTCTGGAAATTTCAGCTTTGAAGCTCCAGTTGCCACTTTCTTTAACTTTTTTCACATACCAGATGCAAAAGACAGGCAGAAACACTTTTTTTTTTTTTTTTTTTTTTTTTCTAGTTTATAGTACCTGTTTTTACAACAATTAAAATACCCACAGGTTGGGGTTTTTTTCCCTTTGTAATACATACCAATCTCTTCAGCATATGTAAAAGTTTACGAATGTTTAGCCAAAAAATGAAGATCTACTTCTATCCATTCTTTTTTCCTTTAGTTGCATTCATTTGGCACTGCACTCTCTAGTATCAACCGCTTTCATCAGGCCAAAAGGAAGGAAGGAAAGACTTAGTTTACAAAGCCCTGCTGGTCCTGGCATTAATACTTTGATAGTCAAGAGTGAGTAAAGAAGGAAAATGGGAAGTACTGTGCATTAAAATGTCCGCAAAAACCAAAATTTTAAGGCTCAAGACTGTAACTTCATTCTCACACAAAATTTATGTTCGGCAATTCATAAAAATATCTGGACCTATAAGAACTTTTTTTGTAAATCAGTAGCAAAAGTCATAAAAATTGTAGTGTGAACACTATGAATCCTTGAATGCATAAATAATCAATATGGTTACTTCATAAACTTGTTTAAAAATATATCTGGTTTTGATCTTCAGTTTGCTGCTGTTTTGCATGAAAACAAAACAGTGTTTATCAGAAGTTCTGACTCAGCTAATTAAAGACAAAATTCTAAGCTTTTAGTTTCGGGTAGTAACACAGACTTTGAGCAGCCATTCTGGTTTCCCTAATTCAGTATTTCTTTGCGCAGATAACTTCAGCTAAGCATATGAAAGTTGAAAGGTATCAATGTAGAGTCATATAATGTACTAGGCAAATCTTAAGAACTGATAAAAAAGAAGGTGGAAAAAAAAAGAGCATTGTACCGAAAATGCAGATTACTGGCATGGAGTAAAGAAGAATACTGGAAATGTCCCTGAAATTTGTCAGAGTTAAGTGGGAGTGTTGTACGGAGAAAAATGTTATAACTCTCCTCAGTCTCAGGTGAGGGAATCTGTACATGAGACACACTCTTAGAACTCTGTCATAGCATTATTGTTGCCCAGGCTTGAGAGAGAGCATTAGTGTTTTTTCCTCTGAGACCAAGGGCTTTGAAGCACCTCTATCAGAGTGAATGATGGGAAGTCTTACAGATCCAGTTTTTCGAATTGGACCAAAAAGTTCCTCAGATGTGAGACACAAAGATGAGACAGGCCAAGTTTGAGTAGGGGTGAGCTGAACTTCAGTCCTCTACAGCAAGTTACTCAAATAAAATAAGGAAAGTTTGGAGGACATTCTTTATATCTGTAACTGGATAATTTACACCACTCAGTAACTCAGAGTTGAAAATAAACATTTTGATTGTTGGTAGGAAGTTACTAGCTCTTGGTTAGACTGAATAT
This sequence comes from Athene noctua, assembly GCF_965140245.1. Classification (NCBI taxonomy): domain Eukaryota; kingdom Metazoa; phylum Chordata; class Aves; order Strigiformes; family Strigidae; genus Athene; species Athene noctua. The sequence goes on from NC_134037.1 coordinate 218,264,313, forward strand.
CTTAAATGCATCTGGAACTGTCTTGAGAAGACTAGTGGAAGTTTAATGGCTAGGATAGTAGAATGTGAACGAAGTTCTGGAAAAGCTGCAGCTATTTCAACATTTGCCACTGATGACGATATAATTTTTCAATCTCTAATGGATTCTATGGCTCCTTTATTTATGGAGAAGGCTAGACTCGCGGTTTTTTGCTAGGAATGACTAGACAATTCATAATCATTGAGTGCACATTATGCTGTGGGCATTCTCTGCACACAGATGCTTTATTGCTCATTCTTTCTTAGTGCTATAAAGAAGTATGACAATGAATTAATTGAATATTTACATGTAAATGATCTTTCAGGCCTTATTTCACTTATATGCATTTGAAGGAAAGCAGTGTCTTTCAGTGGAGGGTTTAGCAACAGTGATGGTTCTTTGATTTCCTTAACTGCACATAGAAACTTTTAAATATGCTTAAATGACAAATTATAACATATTAGATCTTAAAAAGAAAAAAGAGAATCCCTTATTTGGTCACATAGGAGTAAGAACTCCAGAGGAATAGCTATAATATAACAGTTTTTTGTCTTTCTCCAGAAGAGTTACAACTGGAGAGGCACATGAACAGCTGCAAAGTCTGTCCTGTTCTCAGAGGAGCTTTCAGCAGAATAAATTATGAAGTTGCAGTAAGCTCTGTATAGGGTAATGGTTGATCTTTGACCATGCTGACAGCCAGAGCTCTTATCTTGCTCAGCAACAAGTCAAATTGGGCGTTAATTGCCGTTCAGAGAACAGTGCACTATTAAACATACACAGCACAGAAACTGGTACAGGGTAGAAGGGAATCAGAGATGTCAAGGAGTCATGAAACAAACCCTTTTTTTGATACTCTGTTCTAAAGACAATGTGAGCTTTATATGTAAAATAAAATGCTCATAAAGGTTCCCTAATTATCAAGCACTGCCCTGAAAACTTAATGCTTAATAACTGGCTTCTTATCAGCAGTAACTTGAAATGTATTTGGGTCATATCTGTACTAAAGAGGCCTGCATCAAACTACCCTGTCAGGATCCATTTGTTGTCTACATTTCTTTTCATTAATTTGCCTTCTTAGCAGTTGGCCACTTAAAGACTTGCAGATAAATTCAAATTAGCTAAAGGCATGATGTACCGCACATAGAACTTAACTGGAACTGTACATTCTTTTCATGGATATTCTTATTTAGATATAAAATTACGTTGCTTCTTTGTAATTTAATACTCACTTTAGTAAGTGTTAATGTCTGGGCAAGCCTATCATATCTTGTACAGCAATACCCTAAAAAAGTTACCCGTTTTCCTCACCTCAGTTCTTTCATACTTGACTAGAAATTAGATATTTAAGCTAATTTTTCTGATATTTGGGTAACAGCGGTCCAGCAATATGTGTTTTCTTAACCAGTGGTAAGAACAGAGGCAGAGTTTGTAACTGTGTCTGCATTAATAATACTTGCCGGATACAAATTGTAGGCATAAGTATCTAAAATACACCTGCCTCCTAAAAGAACAGAGACAAATCCAAGTACACTTGATATCTTAAACTTTTGTAAGGCAAGCAATAAAGGCTGGAAAACTTCAAAACCACAAAAGCCCAATCAATTGCAGCCACAGGCCAGTGTGAGCATGGAACCAAAGCTGGAATTTCATTTTGAAAGTAGGGACCGAATCATTCTGCCATAACTCCTCTTAAATGGGAAAAGGTTTTTTTCCAGGAAAAAGCAAAGGATTGTATGACAACCCAAGTTCACCTTTGTAAGTGTTAAATATTTGAATCAGACTGACAGCAAAAGAAACAGGTGCGCACAGCCATTCACCTCCAGCCAGCTTCTTGAAGCCATGGACTCTCTTCAGTGACATTCTGCAGCTCTTGTTGCAACCAGGCAAGGGCATGTACATAACCTTGCCCAAGATCTGTACAGCTATGGAAGTCTCCAGCCTGGTATTGTCAGGTGTATTCTTTTAAATCCAAGAAACATACATTGTTCACATTTGGTTTGGTCTGGTTTGGTTTTGAGTTAATAGCATTTTTTAAAATATCAAATGATCCTTAATTATATTTAATTCAAGTACAATTTCAGAGGAAACAAAAGGGTTTGGTATCCAAAAAGTTCTGAGCTTGCAAGACCTTTCTCCTCTTTTCTCCTGCACAGTGGTAGAGAGGTTTAGGAAAATGTATTTTTAAGAAAGATGCAGAAAAATATACATCCATCCAAATATAAACCAGGGGTTAGGATGTCATCAGTGTAGGTATAAGGCTTTATTCTTACTGATTTATTGGGTGGCTGCAGCTTAGGCATTTTACCTCCTAAACTGCAAGCATTTGATTTCTTCTGTTGCCATTTGTCCTCCATGTTCAAGTAAGTTTAAAAAGTCACGGGTGTCACATAACACAAGAATCTAAATCTATAGTTTTGTGGTTAGAAAACTTCTGTTGGAAACCTTGCATCAAGTCCTAGCCAAGTACCTTGAGTAGAACATCATAAACACCAGATTACAAGATTACCTTAATTTATCCCCAAAATTCCATCATAGGTAGACATTTTCATCAGCTTCATTAAAAAAAAAAAAAATCTCAAAAAATTTTAAAAATTTTGATAAATTAGCATTTGAAATGAAAATATTCTTGATCAGTTCTGCCACTGCTTCTTTATTCTGTCACATTTTCTTTGTACTTTCAGATATATGATAAAGTGCCTGAGGTCTATTCTTCTAACTAATTTTCTTTCATTTACTTTCACAATCAGTTTCCTTTTCAGGAAATAAGTAGAGATGGAAGAGATTCTTCTTAAAACATATTTAATTAAAATAATAAGTTAAAGGTACTAATTGCAGAACACCGGATGCCATGACCCAGATTTTTTCAAAACAAAGGAACATGCCTATTTGATAAGACCTGGGTAAAACTTCTTATTTATGTTCAGATTCGTGTTTTCTTAAAAAAAAAAAAAAAAAAAAAAAAAAAAAAAAAAAGGAATAATTACTTAAAGTGTTTACAATGCTAATCTTACATTTTTAAAGAACAAAACAATTTCATATACCTGTCTAGTATATGATTTAGCACATGAGGGGCGTAGTCAGTTCTTTTTAAGAAATTACAAAGTCTTTGTCAAGTAAATAAAGAGATGGACAAAATAGCACTCTGACAGGTGGTTAAATGTACTTGGCTTGGAACTGAAATTAAATGTGACCACTCAAGTGCTGAAGTGTCCTGTTTTCACACATCTTTATTTTATGTATATAATATATTAGAAAATACACCCAGGCATCCAGAACAGGACTCATTTGAGAAGTCAAAGACTGAGTAGGTTTGGGAGGCAGCAGCTCTACAGGGTATAAAAGGTACATGCAGAGAAAAGAGATAGCTAAACCCTGCTAGGATTTCTTGAAGAAAGTTTGGATAACTCCTAGAAAATGTAACAAATCTAAAATATAGTTGTTGAAAGCTGAATTTATCAACAGGTTCTTTTCAAATCTTAATCTTATTATAAAAAAAAATCTCTGTTATATGAAAGACAATAATTACTGTCAGAATAACAAAAACTTTGGTGGTTCTACAGTGTTTTTTAATCAAGGAGATCAAAAAATTTTCCAAGCACTTAATTAAAATTTTTGGTATTTCTGGGAAGGAAGCTTTGTTAATATCAGTGTGTCACAAAGACACAAAATGGAACCGATTTCTCTGCAGAGTCACATTCATGTCCAAATTGTAAACATGTCCACGTTGGTATGTTAGTGTAGAGGTAGGATTCAAACACCTAAACAAAGGTGTCTGGTGTCTTTGTGGATGGCTCCTGGCTCCTGCTACTGAATCAGAAAGGCGTGATAAGTCTGTAAATCTTAATACCTGGTTTTGCCCATGATGTCTAGGGGCACTGCCAGCTTATGTTGTGCACCTCTGCACTCTGCACTGCACACAGCTTCTGTCCAGCAGAATACATGGGAGTGAGCTGTCTGACTGCTATGGTCCATGGGCATCTAGGGGTCTGCTCAGTTTTCTAAACATAGGTGTTTACTGTCATTTGACATTTCCCAGAGAATCAAAAGACACCTTCATACAGCTAAAAGTTCAGCCAGAGGATCTACTGGAGTCCTGCACTGCTGACTGGCAGATGAAGGCCAGTAAATTAATCAAAACCTAATCTGCACAGTCAGTGGCAGCTCCAGAGTTATTCAGCTCATCTTGAGTCTAGTATATATGCATGGAAGTGTTTCAAATAGCAGTAGATGCTTAGGTTTGCACAAGTGAATCAAGCTCTCTGTTTCAGAGCCGGCACCAGCAGCCTGTGTTCTTGACTGCTGCCTTTACATTGCAACACAAGAGCTCATAGAGATTTTCTTCCTCTAGGCAGGCATCTGACAGCCCTGCATATCTTCATCTCCACACCATGTATGCAGATAATCTTTTCCTTAAATCTTGGTTAGATTGAGTCTTTCAACAGCTGGACATGACAAATTATGTCTGCAGTAATGACATGAATTTTTAATGGAGAAAATCTGGTCTAATACCTCATAAAATACATTGCTGTGGCCTAAGTCTTAGAGAGATCATTGGGACTTTAAATTATGTTAAATGTTTCTTTGAAATGTAACAACACACTGATTTTGAAGTCCGTCAACTTGGCTATGGAAAAATGTCTTATGCACCTGACAAAAAGATGACATTTAAAAACCAGGCTCTGCCCACAGAATATATGAAGAAGAAATAATGGTTTTCAGCTGGTTAGCTCTATAACTACACTGAGAATGTTGGTTAAAATGTATTGAAATTTAATACAAAGGTAAGGTTCTGAAAAAATGCTGATAATGTGAAGCTAACTCTAGGAAGAGCTACATTTGTGCTTTGGGTAAGCCCCATAAAAATTATATTTTGCTTTGATACTATAAAGGAAATGGAGAACATTTTCTTAAATGTAATCCTCTATTACAAGAGATTTGAAGATAAAAACTACTATGCAGAAATCAATAAAAATAACAACTATTAAAGTTATCTTTATCTTAAGAGTAGGACTGTGTGAGATGGGATCTTGTTAAAATCGGTAGGATCAAGTTCTTGCTTGACGAAGGATTAGTCATGTGCCTTAGAACAGGTAATTTAATGTTTTACTATTTCCCCAATGTTTTTAATGCCAAAAGATAAAGGTGCTAGTGGATTTTATTTATTTGACTTTGCCTCAGGCTTTGAGACTAATAATAAGCAACAGTGATGATAGATAACATCATTCTATTCTATGAGGGAACCCTTGTCAAAGGAAGAAATGTTAAATAAAGAAATGAATGTAATTATTTTGATGAACTCTAACCTATCATTATTGATTAAATAAAATTATTTTTAAAAGCTGAATCAAAAAGTGTGCACCTGCAAGTTAAATTGTAAAACAAGCTTTTCACACAGGCCTGGTCACAGGCCAAGCAAAATCCAGAGAAGGGTTAAATGAAGCAGTAGGGGTTTTTAAACTAAATTCACTATTCATCAAGCAAACATAATGGCTGATGATTGTTAAACACTTACTAAGCAAATCACCAATATCACATACCAGACCTGTAGTTGGGATGCAAAGAGGAGCCTGCAGCAGACTTTTCAAAAGTATGATCATAGCTTAGATATACTTTGGTTGAAAACTTACTTGAACAAAATGTTTCAAGTAGATGAAACAATGATCAAAATATGTCCTTTTTATTTTTTTAACTGGGCAAAAATAGCATTATTTTGCAATTAATTAAAGTTCAAAATTATAAAAAATTGAAATATTGAAAACAGTGAAATTAGTCCCACCCTTGAAATAGAGAACTTTCCTTAGGAATTTCTAATGTCAACCCTTCAATCAAAAGTAAATCTTTAAATAAGTAACTTTGAAATCTCTAAACAGTGTAAATATCAATAACTGTGACATAAAAGTCATACATTATCTAGATCCCAGTTTAGACCACTACCATTTTATACTATTTTATATTCTTTCAGTGTTGCCAGACTTACTTCAAGAGAATAAATAAGTTTTTCTTAATGCATAACAACTCTAGAGGCACAATATATCACAGCAGGAAAACCTGATATTCATGCTGTGCATGCTATAAACTCTGTCTTCCTCCAAAACTAACTCACATTTTGAAAAGGGGGTTTGCTGTAGTAATTTATTAGGATAACCTGAAATGTTGCAGGGAGAGGGTAAGCTTTTTGAATCCCTCAATTCAGTGAAAGGATTATTCTACTTTATCTCCCCATGAAATCATTATACATTTAATCCAGTTTAACATCATGTGGTGTCTTGGCATTGTTCTAGCATGCTGAGGACTGCAAATGTTCAGGCTGGCTAAAGAACTGGGTGCTAGTTCATTGCCTGCCAGTTTCTATGTACTCTCTTTAAACCACGCTCTTGGTCACTGGCTTTAGACATTTTCTGCAAAAGGGCTTAACTGGAGAATATAACCTCTTGACATGAGCAGAAATTTAACACGCTCTTCACATTCAGTTGTTACATTTGCCATTGCACACCTGAAGACCTCTCAAAAAGAAGAACTGAGAGGGAACCAGGAAGGGAAGGCAGCCTTCCACCAGTGTGCAGAACTCAGAGCCAGAAAGCTGATCAGTTGCATTTGCATGTGCCTTTATCAGGATAGTACGGAAGTTCTATATACAAATGAATAAAACCACAATTGGCAGCTAAAGAAAACCAAAGTTGCTGAGCTTCAATCAGGTGAGTAACCACTCCTCCAAGAGTAGATTCTGTTGAGAGGCGAGCTGCAGAGTACTCTAGCATTACGTAAGGAGCTTAAGACTCATGGATAAATTAAACAATCAAGTCAAAAACTGATCATGTCAAAGCCTTAATCTGACATGATAGTAATGTTTTGATAGTAGTTCATTTTTAGAAGCTTAGACTCCCCCAGCCCTTTAATTGGAAAAGACACAATAAAAGCTCACATTGCCTCACCCGCAATACCTCTTTAGGTAGTATGGAATAAGGACTGATTAGTTCATATTGTTGGACCATATACTGTTGCATTCTAGCTGTGAAAAATCTAACAGTGTTAAGAACAAAATCAAGACACACTAATAAAATAGGTTTCTGTGCAAACTATAATCAGAGGCCAAAAATTCAGGACTGAAACCCTGTCATAACTAAGTGAAGAAACACATGTTCAGATTTTGCTTCCTGAAGAGGATTTTGATGAAACGTTATGCAGACAGTGACTATAAGGAATATCAGAATTTCCGTGCTGGAGCCCATACAATTCCTTCAAATGGTTCAACATGTGCCTACTCTTCAGTTTGTTGCAGATTAAATTGGATGTGGAACCCATCCTACTCAGTTTAGGTAATATTTAATTGAAATTGCAGGTACATAGCTTCAGAGAATGATCCAAGTCACATAACACAACCATCCAAATTTCCTGCAATAGTCACTGAAGACTTTTGAAGTAAAACTGAAGATCAGCAGAAAATAAAGCTGTCTTCCCAACAGAGTCATTTCTCTCTCTCCATTGAACACAGATGCCTCCACATGATGATGTTGCCCTCACTTCAATTAAACCTCTGTTTCTGTCAAAGAGAGCAGTAATATTCAATGTAGGTGCCCCTTTCTCATTCTTATCCTCCTCATATAACAGTAGCCCACCAGAGGAAGGCAATTTCTACTTTTTTCAGACTGGTGAATATGGCCGAACTCTCCCTGGGTGCAGAAGACAGAGGAAGATTAAGCCTGTACATTCTGCATGTTCTAAGCCAGTGCCCAAACCACCAGGAAACAAAGAACCATGGACAAGGATATTTTCTCCTCTCAGCACTAAGCCACCAAACAACAAGGCATATCTACTGAAGTGACATAATCCAGCTTCAAGAAGGGGTCTATAACAAGCCTGTTAATCAGGACATTCTCCAGCATTTTGAGATGAGGATTCAATACCCAGCTCAGACTAAATCAAGTCAAAGGTTGTCTAGTTCCTTTATTACTGTTCAGACTTCTTATCTATTACATATTGTTTCCAAAAAAAAGGGGTAGAACTTTAGAACATTTTTAAAGATTGGGTACCTGTATACCTAATCCTGGATCACAATCCATTTGTTGGTAGGGTTTAAATGACACACTTCAACAACTTTTAAGCAGACATCACTGACTTCCTTTAAGCATTCTAGAGATATTCTAGCTTAGTAGGGATGCACCTAATAAAAGCTGCCATGTAAAGAGTTAAACAGTCTTTGAAAACTGTTGACTATAGCTGTGATGTGTATCAGGTGCCTGTGTACTCCAGCTATATCTAAGCCAACTAGGTGCCATCAACTGCTGTTTTGCATTCAGGTGGCTTTCATAATTTGAGGTTGATTTATTTCCTGTGAAACATTTTGTCTTTGAATATATATATTATTTGTTATTTTTATATATAAAGTATATTTATATATTTTATATATATAATATTTATTTTGGAAATAAACTGTTAAAATGCTAGATAACTTTATCCAAACTAGTAAAAAACATTACACATCTGTCAAGTCTGTATACTGCTATCCCACACTGTCTTGCTAGCTAGATAAATCTGATAATGTAAAGATCCTCTGTGATTCCTGGACCTTTCTGAATGGAACTCTATTAAATTTAAATTTGATAGGTTCTTAAATATTGAAATTTTAAGTAAATGTTTAAATCCTAGTGACTCATCAGGATCTGTCCTTTCATCTTCTCAGACTTCTGTCATGGACTTAATAATTGACTCCACACTTGTTTATACAGGTTCTTCTTCCTGTGTTTTGACATCTTCTAACTCACTACTAAGCCCACTAGTAATTCAGGAAAACATATCAATTCTCCTGTCGCTTTTTTCTGTGCTGACGTTATCTTGGCATTTCCTTTTCCATAGTCTCTTGCCAGAATATTCATTTGGTCTATGGCCTTTACTTTTACCCCTGACCACTTCCCCTTCATTCAAGTGGTGGCAATGCTAGGACAAACAAGAAAAAATTTTACAATTCAGATTTTTTTTACTAGTGTTGCCTTTGTAGCAGGAAGTGCAGGGAAATTAAAAAACAAACAAAAAAAAGGAATCTGAAACACATATATCTATATTTCTATAGTTCACATTTTTATCAATTCCTCAGCCACTATGTAATCTAAGTTCTTACCAGGTAACTTGGCAAAAATACTATATCGAAACACTGAAAAAATGAAAGGCAAAGTAAAATATCTTAGAAACTTAATTTATCATGTGAAAGAACAAAAAAATTATCAGTCATATTTCTGGACCGGGTTTCATTAGCTTCCTCAATTCAGAGGGAATGAGAGCTATAATGAAGTAAATCATTTTGTAAATCATTAAACAGAGATTTAAAAAAAAAAAAAAAAAAAAAAAGAAAGAAAAAAAAAGAAAATGGAAAAAAGACTCTAAGTTTTGTTAAAAAATCCACATACATTATTTTATGGCCCACAGAGTTCTACATAGTTTGTACAATACTTGTCACCAAAAGTCCACAGTTCAGAGCACCAGATTCTCTTACTAACCAGAACAGCAATGATAATAAAAATTTTTGAAGGAGAGTTTTATATTGTATGAACTCTGACCAAGAAGTTTCAGGACTGAAAACACCACTGACTACCCCAGCCAGGTGATCTGCATGCGATAAATAACAGCAGAATTCATAGCTTTGGCTAGCCCGAGGACAATGTCGGGCAAGCTGCTTCCAGGATCTGAGCTACCAGCTTTCTTTTCAGCTTGGCTGTCAGGGAGACCTACCAACACATTCAGAAGCAAAGCAGAAATCCCTGCAATATCATGATCATCACGTGGTCCAGGCATACTCTAAATAGTCAGCAGCACTGAAATTTCCACCTGGATTTTTTTTTTTTTTAACTCCAGGCATGTATTCTTTTAAGTTTTCATATATTTTATAACAAAGTAGCAGCACATCTCATAAGATGTTTTGTTGCCAACACCTTCCTCATAAACTAGACGCATTTCTCAGCAAGCTTTTTTTCACTATTTCCTAATGACTGATATTCCCACATATTCTCTAGAAGTATAAATGTCAAGATGTGATTTCAAATTAGAATAGACATATATTTCATAGCTTGCCATTAAAATACCCACATATTTTGTAGAAGACTAAACCCCAGACTCTTACACAAGTGTGTTTCTCTTTTCTGCTAAAATATATTTAAATTTCATATTTCCACCCTCCTTTTCCTACTAAGTGATTCATAGGTTTTCTAGTGATATTCCTACCATTTTTCTGCTGAATTGCAGCTAAATACCGGTTTTAAGCATAGGTATCTAAATCTAAAGGTATTAAATGTAATGCACTATGGCAATTATGCTTTTCACACTGAGATCTTAAGCTGAGTTTAGGAACACAAAGGTATGCTAGGCCAAATAAAGAACCAGCATTTGATAAAGACTTCCTCTTCCCTTCCTGACTGCTTCAAGGAGTCTCCCAACCCCCTTCTCTGAACAAGCCTTCAGGAATCTCCTTTACTAGATTCTAGACACAATCTAGATTTTTTACTAGCTTTAGTAAAAACAGTATGTGAAATACTTTGTCCAAAATGCAGTACTTCATGATCATATCATATTGTATTATTATAGTATTATCATGTAATGTAACATAATTAAAATAAACCAGCATAACATAATAACATAGTTTTTGTTTGTAAATGCTGCTATCAGTCTGAAGGTACTCTGTTGGTAACTAAGCAGTATCCTCTACTTCCGAGGTAAAAAAATAGTTTAACCCATGGTCTATCACTTCACAGAATCACAGAATGATTGAGGTTTGAAAGGATGCTATCTGGTCCAGCCTTCCTGCTCTGATTGTATCCTTCTGGATGGCAGTGACCAAGTGTTTTCCTTGCTGCAGAGTGTTTGCATGGAGCTGGTTCACCTTTGCTTCTTAGGATTGTGTTCAGATTTTTGAGAAGTGATTCCAGCCCAGTAGAAGATTTGAGATATCTACCTGCTTTATGTTAACTTCCTTCCAGTCAATGCTTCATCTGTGTAAACTAAACGCCTTTAGCTATGTTTTTATCAGTGTGATGATTACAAATCATAGTATCATAGAATGTTTTGGGTTGGAAGGGACCTTAAAGATCATCTAGCTCCAACCCCCTGCCATGGGCAGGGATACCTTCCACTAGATCACGTTGCTTCAAAGCCCCATCCAACCTGGCCTTGAACTCTTCCAGGGAGGGGGCAGCCACAAACTCTCTGCGCAACTTGTTTCAGTGCCTCACCACCCTCACAGAGAAGAACTTCTTCCTTACATCAAATCTAAATCTACCCTTTTTCAGTTTAAAACTGTTACCCTTCCTTCTATCACTACATGTCCTCGTATAATAAATAGTCCCTTCCCATCTTTCCTGTAGGGCCCCTTTAGGTACTGGAAGACTGCTATAAGGTTTGCCCAGGACTTTCCCTTCTCCAGGATGAACAACTCCACAACTTTCTCAGCTTGTCTTCATGGAAGAGGTACTGCAGCCCCCTGATCATCTTTGTGGCTCCTCTCTGGACTCACTCCAACAGGTCTTATGTTGGGGGCCCCAGAGATGAAAGTGATACTCCAGGTGGGGTCTCATAAGAGTGGAGTAGAGAGGAAGAATCACCTCCCTCGACCTGCTGGCCACACTTCTTTTCATGTAGGCCAGGATACAGTTGGCTTAATGGGCTGCGAACACACACTGCCAGCTCATGTTGAGATTTTCATCAACCAATACCCCCAAGGCCTTATCCTCAGGTCTGGTCTCAATCCCTTAATCTCCCAGGCTGTATTGATACCAGAACTTGCCCTAACCCATTTGCAGGATCTTACACTTGGCCTTGTTGAACTTCAAGAGGTTTGCACAGGCTCACCTCTCCAGCCTGTCAAGTCCCTCTGGATGGCACAGCCCTTCCCTCCACCATGTCAACCACACCACAAAGCTTGGTGTTGTCAGCAAACTTGCTGAGGGTGTACTTGATCCCACTGTCCATGTCTCCAACAAAGCTGTTAAACAACACTAGTCCCAACGCCAACCCCTGAGGAACGCCACTCGTCACTGCTCTCCACTTGGACATCAAACCATTGACTCCAACTCTTTGAGTGTGACCATACAGCTAATTCCTTATCCACTGCATGGTCCATCAATTCCATGTCTCTCCAGTTTAGAGACAAGGATGTCAAGTGGCACAGTGTCCAATGTTCTGCACAAGTCCAGGTAGATCTCATCGGTTGCTCTTCCCTTATCCACGAACACTGTAACCCCATCATAGAAGGCCACCAATTTTTTCAGGCACAATTTGCCCTTAGTGAAGCTGTGTTGGCTGTCAACAATAACCTCCTTATTTAACATGAGCCTTAGCATAGTTTCTAGGAGAGTCTGCTCCACGATCTTGCCAGCCACAGAGGTGAGATTGATTGACTCGTAGTTCCCTGGGTCTTCCTTTTTTAAAAATGTGAGTTATGTTTCCCCCTTTCCAGTCAGCGGGAACTTCACCAGACTACCGCAACTCAAATATGATGGATAGGGGTTTACCCACTTCATCCACCAGTGCCTTCAGGACCCATGGATGCATTTCATCAGGTCCCATGGACTTGTGCACCTTCAGGTTCCTTAGAGGGTCTTGTACGTGTATATGTATGTATACACAAACACACATACACATATAGACAAACACATCTGAAGATTGTATGTGTGTGTTTAGATGAATAACATATGTAGATTATTAATGATTGTGTCCTTCAGGTTGACCATCAATGATTTCCCTGAAAATGGGCCTAACAAGATGATGAAAGAAGAGGTTGATAGGAAAGGTTCACTCTGACCAGCTGTGCCATATACTGCCTCTGTATATTATCATTTTGATCTCATTATACTTATACCCTTAAAACTTTGATAATTTTTCTTTCACATTTAGAAACCTAGCAGAGGATATTGGAAGGATTTCAAGATATCTCTAACCTCTGCTCTGACAAGTCATATATAATACAGTGTTCCCCTTGGAATCTGAAAAATATAAGCATGCTGGTTAGCAAAAACTTTAACACTGAACCTTACACATCACAAATCAAAATGAGAAACTGTTTGAAAGTTCAAATGTTAGTGAAGACCAAAAAAAAAAAATCCAGACATTTTTTTTAGCAGGATTGATGTGCACCAGAATGACTTTTCTTTAAGAAACAGTTTAGACAATGCAGCCATTAGTTGGAGGCTCAATATTTATTTGATGACGGGACAGGTAAAGATAGACAGAAATCTTGAAAGAAGTTATCAGCTCTTTTAAATTTATGCATTCATAAGTATAAGAAGTTATCCCCATACTTTGAAATGTGGACTAGAACACAGATAAAATAACCAAGCAATAGTTCTGGCAGAAACAGGACAAAATAAATGAACTGTGATTTGTTGCTCTATTAATCCAAGTGTGAAATTAAACTTTCTAATTTCTTTTTTTTCCTGCTTTATAAAAAGTAGTAAGCAGACTTGCTCAGACAAATGTTTTAAGGGGACCACAATGGAAAAGAGTGAGAAGTTCACTGGATATTGGGAAAATAGCATATTCCAAACAGATATTATTCCTCCCTTGAAACAATTATTAATCACATTTGAATAACTTCACTACGCTTTAGGGAAAATTGGTTACTCAGAAGGGAAAAGTACCCTCTTGCATCCTTTAAATTACTGATTTTTGATGTCAAACAAAACCACTATTTTAATAGTTTACTCCTTCAGTAGTCTCTGTGCAGAATACTAATAGAACTCTTAAATACACTTCAACAAGGAGATTTCATAACAAAGCAGGGGTTGTTGTGGCTCTGGTTTTAGTCTGAGAAGGTGAGGAAATGATCTGACTTCTACTTTACATTAATTTGCTTATATTATTTCACAGGCATAGAAGACTCTAGGGACACCTATGCCAACACTGGCTTCTAAGAGACATTTATATGAAAATGTCAAATTATCCACATCAGTGTCAATCTCTTAAAAAACACACAGTGCAATGAAGGTAATATTTATTCTTATCTCTAGCATTGGTGTGCATCTGGCCTGAGTCAGAACTAGCGAATTCTAAAAAAAAAATCATACTGGAGCCAATACTAACTCAGCTGCAGCAGTGACTGATCTAATGGAGACAAGCTCTGACAGCTTCTGCTGTTCCCACCAGTATGTCCGCTAATCCTTCTTCTTATGAAAAAATAAGAAGAACAGTCTGAGCACCAAACAACCGCAGTAATGTGTATGAGACCAGAATTAACTTTGTCACAGGAAATATTATTGCATATTAATTTTAATTAATAAATATAAAATTGAATATTTATAATTTTTTTAGCTACATTGGTAAAATGGTCTCATTTTTTTTGATTAAGTACATTTGAATAGGATCCTTCTCAGCTTACTTTAATTAGGTACAAGACAGATATTAGATACGAAGCAAGCTCCCTCTGTCATCAGTAGAGAACACCCAAGAGACAATTTTTGCAAATAATCTTGGATGAATCCTCTGAAAATAACTTCTTCACTGGCTATAAAAGAAACCTAGATGCCCATTTTAGATTAGATGCTTAATTTCAATACAGCTCAAAGCAGTCAAGGTAAAAAAAATTGCATATGTAATACATTTATAATTCCAATACATAATATACATAAGACACATTATATAATTATGTGCTTATATAGTCTCTGTACATATCTATATGTGCAAATGGGGGAATATGGGTGCATGTGTGTACGTATGCATATAGACTCAAATTACAGAAACTGTACATCCTGACTGCTTTACAAACTTAATCTAATACAGGTATACTGGAGCACAGAAAAATACATTCCTGGATGCTTCAGTAGAGCATGCTCTATTAAAAAATAAATAAATCATCTTATACAATGAACAATCTAAAGCTTTTAAGGTAGGGTTCACCAGTGTACCAAAGAATATTTCCTTTCTGATTTCTCTTTCACTTGCATAAAATTACACATCCACTTAATTCAGGCACTTAATCTCAAAACTAGTCATAGCATGAAACAGGAATAATGCCACACAAGAGTAAGAGAAAACATGAGATTTTAATCCATCAACAATGAGATAAACTTATTTATGTCTGTTGCCCAGTGAAACCATTTATATTCATAGAATAATTTTCTCTTTGCCTACACATGCTTCCTTATTGATATAATCTGTGTTCTCCAAACCCTTATTGCTCAATTCAAACTTGCAGACTCGGTTTCCTTAGCAATCATCGACCAATTTTCGGTATATTTTCTACAGAAATACAAATGAAAGAAACTGCACAAAGAGGATGCAAAAGAAAAGTAACATAGGAGCCAAAGCTGTCGCCACTGCCATGATGAAACAAGATTTCCAGACATGTCATTAAAACGAGAAGCTAACTGCCAAATTCTGGAGCCAGATTTTAGACTTGGATCCATGAACATAACTCCCACGGGTTTCATTAGGACCTATTCTTATGTCCTAGAGAAGAGGGCTTGGTTTAAGATTTGTAATCATATCACATTAAAAAAACTTGTTCTTCAGGTGCAACCAGAAGATCAACAAGTTAGCGTCATGCTAACCACATTATGTAAATATTTGTACTCATTACTTTTTCTTTTATAAAACATTTCAGAGTGAGTAATGGGTCCTATTACACTACTTGTCTTATCCGGGACAGTGTTTCTTGCAAATGGTCAAGTCAAAACAGAGCAAACAGCAAAGTTAAAGAACCATGAGGCAAAATCCAGGAAATAATGCATACTGACATGAGTCATTAAAAAGCAGGGCGATGAGACATTAAAGGTTCTAATAATTAATCTCCTGTTCTGTTCCACCAGCTAATACCAGAAAAGCTAAGAAGTGCTTAGCAATACTATTACAAACACTATATACAACACAATCTTAAATATTGTTTGCCATTAAGAACAACTTAACTAAATCTCAATGAAGATATACACTGAAGGCTATAGGTTGGAAGAAGGTTTGCTGCTGTTTGTGCATTTCTCAGCATTGTACAGTTGATACAAACATGTCTGTGAGTAGGATTTAATTTCATATTCAAGCACTTAAATTCAAGTGTGTTTCACAGTGCACCTGTGACCTATGTATCTAATCTCACATTACAGACATGGTGTTCAATTTAACCACCTAAACATAGATGTAACATCCAAGGGTAGATAAGATCCCACACAGGGCTGACAGATATAAGACAGGACCTACATGACATCTGGACCCTCCTAACTATCAGAAAAAGGACAAGTAGAATAACCTGGAAAACTATGTCAAGACCTTGATCAAGACACAGTCATAATATCCTTCCATGAATATAAGCGTCAAGTGCTATTTGAAATTCCAAGGATGCTAAAATATCTGTATACATCTGATGAGTGTGACTCAAAACCCAAAGTACACCTGTGATTTTCCACAAAAGCAGCTGGAGATACATAGGAGACTGTAGAGTGTCTGAAATGGCACTGAATACAGATGTTTAAGCAACTGCATCATGCCAAACATAGTCTGGCGAGCTACTGGATTCATCCTAGAGTAGACATCCTGGGGGAGATTCGTTTGGCTAAAGATAGGTATTACATCTGAGACTCCTTTGGGTATTTGAGAAATCTTCAAAAGACAGGCAAGGTATGCGAGCACATATGCGACACGTGCTCTTCTGAAGCAGCAGCTGGATACCTCTCTGAGTCCAAAATTACACTGTTCACCTGTCAGCGAGCAACACGCTGCATATCTATGTTAGATGAGCTGAAAAGATCAATACTGCCTATACTTCTTTGACTACAGTGAGTTTGCATTGCATGAAGATTTTTATACTCTAGGCAATATATCTGAATGACTGAATCTGGAGCTGAAATTAAACCAATTAATGAACTAATATGAGAGATTACAGTGCATCTGAATTGTTGATGGAAGACTGGACAGGAGTATCACCATTACAATGCCATGTAACCTGGAAGTCACACTTTGTGCCAGTCAATACAGATGCTAGAGGACAGCCTTAGTGTACCTGTAATGTCGTCTTACCTCTTACATCTAAACTGTGATATATAAGCTATACATTTTAATGTCCTTGTACAATGACACATATTTAAAGCCACTCTGCTTTATAATCATGGTACCGAAAAAAATACCTTTGAATGACATACAAAAGACACAGAAACAGCCCTGAGCCCTTGTTGCATTGAGTACAAGTTGAAAAGTAGAAATGATTTCTTTCATGTCATTAATAGTTTTTACCTCTCATTTATTACATCTATGTGTTCATTAAACTATGCAGCTTAAAGCAAACAAGTTTAAGAGCTGGAAACTGAATAGAAATGTTTAATATTATTAGGTAAGGACTTTATGTTCTCTTAGTCTAATGCAAGAGCACAGATTTGGTCTTACATTTTTACCCTGAAAAGCAGACAAATGCTTACACGAGAGACAAATAAATGTTTGGTCTATTGCAAATAACTAGTCTACACAATTTTTCATACTGTTGTATACTCACGTAACACAGCCTAAACCTTGGAAGACTGAGCTATTTTACCTCTGTATTTCTGCCAAATAAAATTAAATGGCTTAATTAACATCTAGGCCTTTAACCAATTTGAACAGGGAATAATTTTTCACCTGAAACACAGCTGGCACTATAAGTATTTTGTATTATTACTATTCACTTTTACAAGTTAGAGATTGAAAAATTAAATACCGTAGAATTAACCACCAGAAGCTTAGATATTCCACTCACTTGTTCCAGAATGCATCCAAGAAACAACTAGTGAGGGCAATGTATTTACATTAATGATGTATTTATATCACAGAGATGAATCAAGCTCAGTTCTTTAAAATGAGCAGGACACAGATCTAAGAAACATACACTCACAAAAGAATTACCTTCCAAGTGAGGTTGTCAAGACTAGACAACAAGAATTTACATGACAGTCCAAATAAAAGGATCATGATGAAAATTATTCCAAGGTGATTTCAAGTCCTATGTAAGTTTAAATCAGTGGAGCTCTGTTAAAGGCTCCATCCAAATCCAGTGTTCAGTCATGCAGAGGCCCAGATGTTTTCATGTTAGCCACGCAAAGGACCAGATGTTTTCATGTCAACCTGGAAAAAGACTTATGTTAATAAGACTATAATGAATGGGGCTGCTTAGTGTCTAATCATTTCACTGGCATGGGACCAGAGTACACAGTCAGCAGCTCACAGCGTGAAATCAATGGCTATGCAAAACAGTAAATAAAAATAGATAACTGTATTTTACAGAGTTCACCTTCAGAAGATCCTGACAATTGTTATTTTTTGCCATTCTTTCATTTTAAGTGCCCAAATTGCAGCCCACCACAATGACTGTTCTGTAACAGGGAACTGAGGGTGCGTGTTACATGTCCTGGAGTGCATGAGGGTCTTTCAAGGATTCCCGAGCTGGTGGATTTCTGGAGAATACACAAGAACATGTGGCTTGTAAGAAGCCAAGAATGGCACGTCCATACAGGGAACAACCCCTAGAGCCAAGTATCTCCCAAACTATGTCTAGGTCTTCTGTGGAGATACTTAGTTCACACTAAACAGAAGCACATACTCACTCTTGGGGCCAAGATCGAGGGGTGGCTTGGGAAGTTGCTTTCTTGGCAATGTAAACTTAGCTTATGTCATGTTTAAGACTGTGGTAGCTCTTTCTTGGCAAATACGGACTGCAAAGCATGAAGGTGTGCTCTAAAGCAGGAATCAAAATGGAAAAGTTATAAACATAAAATAAAATCCATAATGATGAAAATAAAAAGGTAGAGAATTTACTTTGCCTGGTGTTTTGTGGTTTCCCCCACCACGGAAGGTTTAGATTCTCATGTCTAGCAGGTGAAAGGCCCACCAGAAAAAAAAAAAACACAACAGTCTGACTACCAGATGCCCTTTGAGAAACAGCCAGAACAAATACAGATGGCTGATAATGCACAGTATATGTCACCTACAGATAACATTCAGTCCAAACACACATTAGAGTAGAAGAAAGCTGAATTATGAAGATGATTTCTTAGTCAGCCTGACTTATTCATCCCCTCCTTCAGAAAGCCATCAAAAGATAGTCACTTCCTATAGAAGCTTTTATAAAGAAAAGCTGTTTTAAAAATTTCTGAGGCATACTTTTTGGACAATAATATGAAATATAAATGTTCTGAACCAGTGCATCTCACAGGTATCATGAAAATCCTCTGATCAGCATTAATCATTCAGTTTTAAGGTGATTTTGAGGTAAGCAGAAAATCTGCAACCATTTTGCATTGTGACAATCTACCCTGGAAGACTTTTTCTTACCAGCTCTGTCTTTCCTATACGCCTTACTGCTGCAAACTCCAGAAGGAATTGGGAATGAGTGAGTCTCTAACTATCTTTTTACATGAAATGAGAAGCTTGCTGAACTAAAAAACTTTCTGGCTGTTAGATACAATATGTACTGTGAAGGAAAGACTATGCAAGGAAAGTCCCTCTTTCTGGTGGTTCATATAAAGTTACCCAGCTACAGCTTGCTGGGTCTTCCGTGTCATTTCCCATTGCTAAACTGCATTACAAAACAGTGAGAAATACGCTGAATACTTCCATAGTGGTTGCTACATGAATGCTATGTAGCTACAGATGTGAAAAAAGCTGGTCTGTGTGATGATGAGGGAGGGGAATGGCAATTCCCCTAGACAATCTCTCCTTCTCTCAGAACACTACGGAGATTCATATTGCAGAGCTGTGATAAACTGTGGGAAAACAATGAATAATTGGCAGTCTCCTACAGTTGCTTCAGAACTCAGAGCTACCATGCAGCTAAGTGACCTCTGCTTCTGCTAGGTCACCAAGAGGTAAATAACAGGAGAAGGGCAGTAAATGAAGCATTATTGTGCAGACTCTGCTGTACTGTATCAGTTCTGTAGAAAAATAAAGGTTTCCTGTGTTCTCTTCCTCCATGGTCTCAATTGTGAGATTAAGCGCAGCACTACACTATGTGTGGTGTGAGTTACTTGGCCTCAGGGTGAGCACTGGGAGGTTCAGGGAAACAAAAGGCTTCCCAGAATGATGTGGTTTACTCAATAAGAGCTTGAGTAAACTTCTTTATGTCTGTGGCCTGGAACATATGGATTGGCCCAAGTGGCAGTCCCATGCCTGTGCCCTACACTGAGAGGCAAGAAGAGGGGTCCTTAGTCCTGCAGTCTACCCTTCCCTTTCCAAGGCATGTGTGCCTCTCCTACACTTCTCCCTGACTACTCAGGCCATAATTTGCAACACCATATCTCCAACATACGAGTCCGTTCGCTATAAATCAGTGACTGCATTTTGATATGAAATCATTACTGGGAGGAGGGTGATAAAAGGTATATTGGACTGGATGGAATGCTACAGGTATATCCTGCTTCAAGAACCAGGTCTTGCTCATAAATAGCTAGTTTATATATACATGGCATTGTAGTATACCTTATGGTAATATCCTTAAGGAAATGCTTAGCCTTTCTCTAGAAAAAAAAAAAAAAAATTTAGAAAACTGTGGTGTTTTGGTTATGCTCTAAACTCAAAATAAAGCAGACATATGAAATGTAGAATTACAATAAATAAAACTTTTTTGTCTGCTTTACTTCTGTGATTTCTAGTGAGTCTCACAGGTCATCATTTACAGTTTTTAAATGTTCAATACCCAGCATATCATGTTAAAGTCATTTTGCTCCAGCAAAAAGGTGGTTGGCTTGTCAGTCAAAATATGCAGCATGGTTAATATCTCTGCTGCCCCGAAATGAGAGTTAGACATGGTCCTAGAAGCCTTTATTCTTGCCAGTAATCCTCATACACATGAACAGAAAACAGAAAACAATCAGGATGAATCACTTCAGATGAGATAAGTATGACTGGCCCCTTATCTTCCATATTCTGAATTTCACCTCGAAAGCTCATTTATGCATGGCTTGGCCACGTTCACCATTGAACATCCACACTTCTTAATTTAAGGCAATGGCTCTTCCAGGTACTTGGGTCAGAATTGCACTTCATATTTACACTTCCTTTGAATCTCAGATCTGCTCCACCCAGTTTTTCGCATGGAAGGATTAACCCCTTTCATGATCCACTTAGTCACTCTTCCTCCAAGGATCCACACAGCAATTTATCTTTTATTTTCTATTACAAATGAAATAGTATACACTTAACGGGAAGAAGGCATGATTTCTCAGAATCGTAAGCAGACTTGAAAAAGCCATAGCTTTGGACTGCAACACTGTTTTGTTTGTAGCTTGCTAATATGCAGCATAAAAGCAAATGACAAGATTTCCAAATAATGGAACATGTTTCTCATAAAAGCCAACACATGCTACACTTACAGGCAGAACTATATTATTGGCCAACAGTATAAACTAAAGTAGCTCTTTTGTAGTCAGTTTTCCACTAGATATAGTGGAAAAAGTACCAAAGTTGTTATGGTGACAATTCAGTGAACAGGAAAGGCAAGACTCGTGTAAATGATAGAAACTGTATGAAGATGCATGTGTTTACAAGGGGAAAGAGAGAGGAAGCTGAAGAAAGAGCCACAATAGATAAGGTATCTGGAAAATGTGTAGAATATCTGCAGAATATCTGAGTCTGAAAATATTTTTCACAACAAGCTTATCTGACACAAGGAGAATTCAAAATATATTTCATTACATCTGGCTTTCAACAACATATCTGAAACCACATCAACCCTTGCTTGGGTGGCCAGGCTGCTTTGGTGGTCACTTATTTTCCCATCAGAGACATTCAAGTTTATCTCGGATTAAAATTCTACCATAATTAAATTTTATGATCTGCAACAGCAATCTCTTCTCATTTAGACTGCTGATATATCACCCTGAACATTCTGACAAGACAGAGAGGGTCTTGAAAAACAGGCCAAAAAATGTTGGGGATGTTTATGTACATCATACCATTCAGCTATTGCACAATGCATTGGCCTGGAAATATTTCTATTTATATTTTCATGGAAATAAAAGATATTTTTGCCTCCAAGAACTGTCGATTAAATAATACTTGTCAACTAAACTTTAAGCTTGCTCAGTTTTCATGAAACAATCTGACAATTAGCTTTTTAAATGTTGAATTATACTTTCTTGCAAGATGCTAGAAAAACTAACAACTGAGGTCTTAGTAAGGACAGCTATGCTCAAACTAGAGTCTCAAGGTTTCAAGTTGGTTTGATTTTAGTTACTAGTGGAGACAGCCACCAGAAAAATACAACTTCTCTGCATTTCATCTGGAGATGTCTGCTCATGTAGTTAGCCCTTACTCAAACAGGGGGAAGAGCTGGGCATGCCAGCCGGCCAGGAATGATTTGACTAGTACCAATGTGTGAAGTATATCCTTGTGTCTGTCAGCATACAGACACAGAGGGAGCTGAGTGACTCAAGTGAATACAGCTGAACATGTAGTCACACCAACTTCTCCTTCTTCTTTTGATTACAGCTCTCACACAGCAGGTATCATTCATGCTTACACATTTCTTGGGCACAGAAATGGATGGTTCCCATACATCACAAGTTCAGTTTGGCCCCTCACAGAATGACTTTGTCCTTGTTTCCAGTCCCCTCTACTTTGAGAAACATTTCAATCATCTAATGCACTCCCAGCTGGAAGATTCATTTCATCCAACTGCCAGAAGAATAGCTCTCCATATCTGGACAGAGTCCTAGTACTTGATTGTTTCCTAGGGAACCATGCAAGTGTCACACAAAAGCCATACTTCAGACTATGAAACTCTTAATACATAAATCTATGCTTCTCAATTAGCAGTGACACCATCACAAGGAAAACACTCCAAATGCAGTGAAGAAAAACCTTAACGGGGGAATTCTGACAGCATTTGTTGTTGCAAGCACACTGAAGCTAACCATGAGAAACTCATTGCCTGGCAAAATGTACAAGCACTTCATTTTCTAAATAATTGGTGCTTGGTGAAATATTTGTGCACACTTATCATCATGTCAGAGATGCCAAGGCCAATTGAACGTCTAAGGCATTCCTCAGCTAAGATGACAAAGGCCCTCCACTGCGCAATTCACACTGCTGTGGCTCAGTGAAACCTTTTATGTCACATGTCAGACAGACATACTCGAATGTATCTGCTCCACATGACATTGGTGGCATTCCTTCTTGATAGCAATGGACTTTCATTTAAGCTGGATCAGTTAAAGTTATGTGAGCAGGAAGGATATGAAGCCCATACTGAGTGCAGTTTACCATGTGATATACACAAGGTCTTTGCTTTAAAAAGCTTTTAAATATTTATTTTATATCTTGCTATTCCATTTCATTGCCATTTTACTCTCCAAGGACATTTCTGCTGTCTTAATATCCTTCGATAATTAACAGGGGAAGACAATTTAATCAATACTAAAATCCCATGAATATATGACTAAACTGGATTTATGATTTTATTTCACATCACTAAGAATTCTATTATAAGCAAGAACAAACACCCTTTTCCTTTATCTCTGGCCCATCACTAAAGAAGAGAGCACTCCCTCTGGTATGCTCTAATAGCCCCATGTCATGTCAGATATGCAAAGCAATCATAAATCCACTTTAGCTTGTTAGTTTACTGCTGTTTTCTATCACCAGACAAGCACAAAGCAACTGGAATGTGTCAGTGAATCTGGCCCTAAATCACACTTTTCTTTTTTTTTTTTTTTACTTTTCAAGTGGTATTTTTAAGCCATGCCAAGTAATAACATTCCAAGACACCCAGGCAAGAGAGTTACACTACATTCACTGACTTTGTAGTGTGTAGATGGTCGGATTCTCTCTGACTCCTGGCTGCTGGGCATAGTTTGGGCAAAACAGTTTAAGCCCAGCCCAGCTGACTAGTTAAATGGCGTTTACTAGAGTAATATGTACAAGTATACTATTCCTGAATTCAATATACTACACCAGAATTCAATAATTCAATTTCTTATTTGTTGTATAAATATATTTTGGGGAATTAATTAAATCATAATTGTAGTGAAGGAAAAGTTTCTCAAAAATTTTCTAGGAGGAATAAATTTCTTTCCCTTCTTACTTTCCTTTTATTTTGAAATATGCTACATCTACATTGTACTGTTATTGTATCAAGAGGAAAATCAGAAATACATAAGCAACAGTCAGGAAGATAAAGCTGCACTATCAATCCAAAGTTAAAAGTCAGATCTGCAGCAGGGTTAAAAAAAAATGCATAGAAGATGCAGAGACAGTGGCTGGTGAACCTAGAGAGACAAAATGTCTTTATTTAGCAAGACATGCAAACACATAAAACTTTCTTTAATACCACATTCCTGAGTGACTATGCCCGGTTCCATAGTCAGACTCAATGAAATGGCAATTGCTCATCCATTATATTTGACAAGGATGCTGCTGTTATTAAAAAAAACTTGTTTCTTTCATGTGTCATTCTATTTGAAAGAAAATCATGAGGGTGCACCAATGGTTCTTGGGACATCATGATGACATTACTGCTTCTGTGACCAGGAAATGATTTATAAATATACGGCTTTCAAAAATAAGGGACTTACATTGTTTTGCTTAATGTGATAGGAAAGAGCAACAATCTAATTCTGTTTTTCTCAAACCATCGATAATAGTTTAAGTTGTTTTAATTAAATAAGTAGATTAAATTAGCTACATACATAAAGAAGAAGATTCTTGGGAAAACCAATAAAAATACAACATGCTAACTATAGTTAGCAGCAACTCAAGTAATCTAGGACAGGAGAGTATTTACATTGGTACCCAGTTACCACATTTGTCACTTAACTCTCCAGCCCAGCAGGGCTTCAGATAGAGCCAGTAATTAAAGCTAGTTAGAGAACCAAAGGTTACATAGAGACAAATGAGGCCATAAAGGGGCCCTGCTTGTCAAAAATTTTGAGAATTACAGATTTCTTTTGTGTATATTCTTCTGCTCTTCTTCCACAGGTATATTTCATAGGTATTTCACAGTGCTAACTTAGTGGTATATGCTTTCCTAGGGCAGTCTGACAGAGAGATAGTAAATCAGTGATGTAGAGGTTGGTATAATTTAATGGCCTGATTTCACAAAGGTCCAAGTATGTGGTCACCTTTTTCCCTATAAGCCTGATTTTTACAAAGCTAATTAAGTGCTGTCAAGTGTTTCAGCTTGTAAGAAAACCTTTGGTGTTATGGCTGTGGCTATCTTTCTTTGATACAAACACCTTAAAAGCAGTGTGGGAATGTGCTTCATTTTCAGAATACCCTATGTACGGCTACCTCATGGGTCAAGAGTCCACCTATGAGTGCCCTTGCCCTAAGCATGCTACCATGCAGTGAATGCTTCTGCCCGGAGGCTATATCTATACTAGATCATAAAACAGCCAGAAATGGTGCTCAGGTCAAGTGACACAGCAATTTCCTTTGTCTGTGCTCTTCTGATGGTTATTGTAGAAGAAGGTGTAATCTGTGATGTGTAAAATCCAATCACTGGATAGTCTGTTTGCAAGTTTGAAACTAAAACACCTACTGAGAAAAGGGGGAAGGAAATCTGATCCATTTCAGTGTCTCTCCACGCCCATAGGGATTAACTTCTTTCTTACATCTAATCTAAATCTACCCCCTTCCAGTTTAAAGCTGTTGCCTCTTGTTCTGTCACTACATGCCTTTGTACAAAGTCCTTCGCTGGCTTCCCTGTAGGCCCTCTCTAAGTACTGGAAGGCTGCTATAATGTCTCCCTGAAGCCTTCTCTTCTATAGGTTGAGCAACCCCAACTCTCTCAGCCAGTCCTCATAAGAGAAGTGCTCCAGCCCCCTCATCATCTTCACGGCCCTCCTCTGGGCCTACTCAATCAGGTCCATGTCCTTCTTATGTTGCAGGTCCCAGAGCTGAACACAATACTCCAGATGGGGTCTCATGAGAGCAGAGTACAGGGGCAGAATCACATCCCTTGACCTGCTGGCCACACTTCTTTTGATGCAGCCCAGGACAGAGTTGGCTTTCTGGGATGCGAGCACACATTGCTCGCTCATTTGGGTGGGAACACTCCTTTATAAGGTTATTTAATTCAGTATGTATTTGCAATACAGTTCTATGATCCGGTATCTACAAGAGTTCTCCCTTAAATCTGAACACACTGCAGAGCTTTCAGATGTTTCTCTTTAGACTTTCACATTAAATGAGCATGACTCCTATGGGACTCCATATTCCCTCACTCCCTTGGGACTTTCACCGCTCTCATCTCCTTCTTTCTCTCCATATCCCATCTTCCTTTACATAGAAAAAAATTCCAAATACCTTTTTTTAACACTTTTGTTGAGATCACTTTCAAACTCACAAGGCTGTAAAGTTGCAGCACACCCAAAAGGAAAAGCCACTTTGGTCCAAATTTGCTTTTTCTGGCAGGTCTAGGCTTGTTTGGAAGAATAATAATAGTAACAGTAGTTGCAGTGCATCTTGAAGCAAGATCTGGCAATCTGTGAGACAACTTAAAATTAAAAACACAAATCAAAAGAGAAAAAAACACCAAACAATTACAGTAATTTGACAGGTATAAAACATTTCTCTTCTGGGACTATTTTCAAATTGTTATCCCTGCAGTTAATTAACATTTTAAAAGAATCATTATCTTAAGCTGACAGGCTAAAACAATTTCTAACACATCTTAAGTGCGTTATTAGAATTCAGAAGATTTCAAAGACCTGTTAAAAACAGAAATCTTATATTTCTTATGAAAGTATTGTTTAAAAATACTCAGTGTTATTACAAATTATATACTATTTGACAGCTGGTTGCCCTCTGCTTTCGATAGGGAGTTCTAATTCAGCTCTAGGCAGGAAAATACATTCTGGAATTGGCATGCCAATTTTTTATTTGAGTCCTTATTAAAAAGAGCTCTAAGTTAGTCAACAAAGCAGAGAATTAATCAAGGCACTTAACTGTGCCATTAAGTCTCCATATATTCAGAATACTGCTCCTCAGAGATGAAATCTTTCCTTCTGTTATCTGGACCCTCCAAGAAAAGTGATATAAAAAAAATTCTTCTACTATGTGCAGCCAAATCTTTAGGTCAGGAAGGAAAAGCATCCCTATGAGCATTATGGTCTAGCTAAACGGTCAGAAACAGTATCAGGAAAAGATGCTGAATTTCTCATTTCTGTTCCCAGTTCACTCAGTGCCTGGATAAAATTAAACACAGCAAAAGTCCTGGTAGCTGGTGCAAAAGCCCATTGAGTTGTTGTGTAAAAGGCATCATCATAAAGCCATGGGCTACACTTTTAAAGAAAGTGGCAGAAAAAACTGTCAGCATGTATTAATACATGTCCAGAATACCTTACTTGTATCAGGCCTATCAGAGAAGATGATAGGCAAAGAAATATTCACTTCTCAGACTGCAACTCATTTAGGCTCACATACTCAGCTCTGTTAAAAACAGAGTAAACCTGGGTGTAGTTGGAAATACAGAAGTCACAGAGCAAATTTTCTAAGACATTTGAATATTTCAAGTTATGTGATACCTGAATGTAGTCTTATTTGCACGCATATCACCTCAGCTTCAACTCTCCATCATCTACATAATTCCTGAGAAGTGATCTAGCTCTCACCAGGGCTTTTTGACTTTTTCCTTGCTTCGTTCCTCTTTATGGCAGATACCTACAAAATAAGGATACAAATGGTCACACAGCACTAGGAAGACAGCTCCTATCTGACCTGGCCTTCCAAAATTGGTTCTTTTCCAAGTAGTAATTTCAAAGGAGCAAGATAACTGCAGATGAACTGACCTTTTAAATATCTTGTACAAAACAGAATCACTTGTGCTGCATACCAAAACCCATGCCAAAAGTGGTTCTTAGGTTTGCAAAATCTTCTCTTATTAATCTAATGCAGCACATTTCTGCAAAGGATTTTGGTTTCAACTACAATTTTCTAATAAAAATCACTTTCCTAAGAAACTTTACTAACTGCTTCTACCCATGAGCAGAAAATAAAGTGTCTGTAGAGTTAGGTTATGACATACCGGTTGGCTACAACTTCTTGGAAAACACATCAGACAGAAAAGCAATTCAAAATTAGTTTCATCAAGCCCCAAGTCTGTCTGGTTTGTACTGTTTTATGAGGGGTCAATAGCCAGTAAATTTTGTTCCTTCAGTGCAATAACAAAAGCAATGTGCTTGACAGGCCAAAGCATAAAAACCTTATGTAATTTACCTCAGGACTGAACTGGCAAATTCTTATCAATTCTTCTTTAAAGCCTTGAAAGAATGTTGGATAAAAACATCATTGTTTTCTTCTCCAGTCATGACATGGTCTTGACTCTCGTTAGACAATTAATCCCTTATAGAAGTCTAGTCCTCTCTTAGGGGTCCCTTGGAAGTGAGACTAGCATGGGCAGAAAAAAAGAAAGCACTATACTTTAGCGTCTTAAAAGGAATTAAGAGAAACAAATCAAAACAACTCAAATTTAGAATGATTTATTATTATATTGTCTCTCCTGGAACAAATTACAGTTTGTCACAAAAATTGCTCCAAATGCTTCTGTGGTCTGGTTTTAGATTATTGCTGTCTTTTGGGGCTTGCTTATTCAAAACAGTAAGTGTTATATAATTAAAAACACTAGAGTAGTCAGTATTTTACACTGAGAGAGACATTTTGGATCAGATTATGAACTGTTAATTTCTTCTTTAGCTTGTCTGGTTGTTTTTTAGCTAAGACAGTATCACTTTTTTATATGCCTTAAAATGAGCTTGTCAGTATAATGTAACTAAGGACTTAGCCCTGCACACTGTCCTCAGTCAAGGGAAGTTCAGCCAGGAATCCACTGGAGTATTTGTTTAACTGTTTTACTGGGTCAGGAAAAGAGTGATCAGCATATTGGCAGGTCAAGTCCACCTGTGTGGTACTTTGATGAGAGAAGAAACTTATATGAAACCTCTGAAGTTATGTTCATTACACATTTGGAACAAGAAAGCATTCAGAATTTGTTATGGGAAGATAAAGACATTACTTTCCTGTATTACTGGAGAGAGAAAAGAAGAAATCATACAGGTTATTCATGGGGAAAGAACCAAAGTCACTTTTGAAGGATAAAGAATGGAGCACATGGCATCACCAGCACTTTATTAAGAAAATGTTCTGACATGCTCTTCTTGTCTGAAATATTATCAATATTTAATTATTTTGGACTCGTAATTCTTTGCTGCTTTCTGCATTTCAGGGGGAAAAAAATCTTAGTACAAAAAGAAGGCACAGCTAAATCAAATATATTTATAGATTCAGAAGTAAAAACAAAAAGAAACATGCTGACACATTGTCTCACATGATAAATGAATTTATAAAATTTTATACTTAAAAAGACCATCAGTAATACGTAATACAGAAGATAATTAAGTCCCCTAGACTTATTTAGGCAGATATTTCTCACTTTTAGCATTATTTTAACAGTAAAAAGGTAAGGGAATGCTGACATTATTACTGGTGGTAGAAAAGGTTTCTGCAAATGTATTAAGTAAAAAGTAGTGTGATCTCAGTGGGCACCGAAAAGATCTGTCAGATCTTCCAAGTTTACCACTTATGACTGTATAACTTTTCCTCTGACACCAGATTGATTACTGCCGCAGAAACACTGCACCGTGTATCCGAAAGGACCTGTTAAGTTCTTGCCTATGCAGTGATGGCATAAATGTATTTTACCAGGATCAGTATAATTTCCACCTATTCAACTCTGTCCACACATCTGCATATACTAAGACATTAATCATAATTCTAGTTCAGACAGTAATTTCATATTCCTGAATTGGCTAAAACACCCTCTCTGTAAGGCAGAAGTCTTTCATTGAAGACTTATTCTCAGGGCACAGGGCACAAACATATATGATGAGATTTCATCATGCCATTTAGGCTTCTGCTAAACTGCTTCCAAACATTGCAAGCATGAAATCCAGGCTGAATCCCCACCTGTTCCATCTGAACATCAGGAAACACTTTTTTACTGTGAGGGTGACTGAGCCCTGACACAGGTTGCTCAGGAATGTTGTGGAGTCTCCATCCTTGGAAATATTTAAAAGTTCTCTGGACATGGTCATGGGCAACCAGCTGTATCAGGGGGTGGACCAGATCACCTCCAGAGGTCCCTTCCAACTTCAGCTTTTCTGTGATTCTTCAATTGTGTGATTTCTGATGCCAAAAAGATGAAGCCTTATGAGGTAATACTTTCAAAGGAAAGATGATAAGGAACTGGGTAAGTATATAAAAAAAAGCTGGTACAGAATACAGAATGAGCCTAAGTTCAAATATTTAGCACGAAAAGACATCTCAAGCTGTATCTCATTGTAGGTCTTCAGCTTATCCTATTTATCGTACATTTTGGTACATAAGCCTGCTAAAATTCAGTCACTTGCATTTGCTATTCTTGATAATTGAGAGTGAGGGAAGGCACAGCAGAACACAGACCACTTCGACTCCTGCATGATAACACAGGACAAAACTCACATAAAACTTTAAATAACTCCCACAATATGTAACACGTCTATCTTTGTGATTTGGTCCCTATTAAACATCCTGGAAACCTTACCAAAGCCACTAAGAGGTTCCACACAAAGATATCTGAAAAGTGACCACTCCAGTTCTCTGTAGATTTACCTATTGATGACAGACACAGCAGCTGTTTCAGATTCCCTCTTCTCCTTAAGAACTTCATTCTCTGGTAAAGTTATATCCTCCTTCCTTCTGGGTTGATTAGTGTTTCAGGTGAATAAGAAAAGTCCAAAGACTTCTTCACCCTATAGCATATAATCCTTTTTGGCCCACAGCTCTTAAGGAGCTCTTTTATTAAGGTATTTCTTTGACCGCCTTTCAGACAGGATCTTCCTGTATTCAGTCCTGGATATTTGTGGGGATGTCTGAAGTCTCTGTCTTCTATCTGTGAAATCTAAAATACCTTAGACACCTTTTTTCAACTTCCTAGTTATTTCTTAAGTACTTGTCTTTTGATACCACTAAAGAAGTCTTCAAAGCTTTCATTCACACATCAGTTCAGGGGGCAGCCATATTTCATAATACTGACATGAGTTCATCTCAATGGAGTTCACAGGAATCCTTTGAGATTGAACCAGATTTCCTTTATTTTCAGCAGTCTTGTAAAGGAAATATCTCGCCTGATCTACGAAACACATTAAAAGCAAACCCCTGTTCTCTTGCTTTCCCAAAAACCAGTTTAGTTGATTAGCAGCTGAATCACACAATTTGCTTAATTCACTCAATTCACTTAATGTTACTTTGGTTGGATATGTAAAACCACATTACAAAGATTTCTGAAGTTTCTGTCAGGCTGCATTCACTTCAAACTTGGGAACTAGTTAAGTATTTAATGAAGTGTTTTCACACAGAAAATCATGGGCAAAGTCTGGAAAGCTGGGATAAACCAACAAATGTCCAAATGATTATCTAAAGGTCATTTTAACTTAATCAAGTTGTGCTTCATGACAACCTCATGGCATGAGTTTCTCTCAAACACTTCCTAGCTTTGACTGCCCCCAAAATATATGAAAATAGTAATTTCTTAAAATATACTGACAGATACATATCTAATTCAGCAGTAAATAATGCCCTGTAACCATTTAAAAACAAAGTTAATCAGATTTGATTGGTTTGATTTTGAGACTTAGTTCAATTCAGTTGGTGTTCTGAATGATGGGTCTAACTGTGTTTCCTATAATCTCACTCCTTTTTTACGAAGTAAGTTATTTTGTAAAAGTATTGGAAATTATAATGAGCAATGGGCAATCAGTTGACAAAAGATTTTATGGGAACTGTATGTCCTCTTTCCATTTTAGTTGAAGACAACAAAAAGAATGGTAGAAGAAAGAAATTAAGATAAAGAAACAAAAAATAATGAAGATGTAAAGAGAAAAAAGATCTACATAAATTTTAAAAAAGGAGTTTGGAAGGGCATGATTCAAGAATCTGGAATTATGTTAGGAATCAGGAGTTGATTCATCACATTAACAGCAAATTTTTATGATGGCTTTGTTGAAGTTACTAACACTTTCACAGCAGTTTTTTCCATCTTTAATAAGAATATTTATCAGTACAGAAATAATGGTTAAAGTTAGATTATGTTTTGTGAGATGAAAATTAATGCCCGGAATCTTATACCTTCAAAAGACTGTCCGATTATTAACTAGCTTATCTTATCAAAGTGTTTTAAAGCATAAAACATCGTGACAAGATTCTTTTAATAGATCACAAACAGCCAATAAAAATGCTTTTTCCTCACATGTGTAGAAATAAATCATTTGTATAAAATAGAAGTTGCCTGCTGTGCTTTTTTATGAAAATAACAGTAGCACTTCAGACAATGAAGCCGAGGGTGGGACTACTAACAGTTATAAATACAACATTAACAACGTCATTGTATTTCCCTTGACTTCCACACTTGTATCTCTGGGGAAATAAAGGCCCTGTTACATACTAACTTGAATTCCTGTCATTGTACTTTGGGAATCAGTTGCTTGAGATGAAAACTTACAACGTATGCTTAAGGTTATCATGTTTATGGTCACTCACAAGCACTGATGTGTAGTTGAAAAAAAAAATAAATTGTTTTTCCTTCCCTTTTTCCTTCCCTTTTTCTTTTCATTTTTCTTTTTCCTTTTCTATTGTTTTTTGAGAAAAGCACAGAGAGACAGAGAGAGACCTGTAATAAATCAAGGCAAACAACAAACTATGTGATGGCCAAAATTGTAGTGGAAAAGTGAAAAATGTCCCATAGGGTTTTTTTAATTAAAAATAACCACACTGTACCTAGATAATCATAATATTTTTTTAAAGTTTTCAGCCAGTCCAAAGTGGTGATGTGTCAAGCTTTGCAAAAACACCAATTCATCATTTCCTTCCCAGTATTTTTCCCTCCCTCCTGTCACTACACAGTTAAAGTGAACTGATGACAGCAAAACCTTAAGCAAAATGCTTATCCCCTTTTCTAGCTAATACTAGTGGGTAATCACCTCTCAGCAGTTGCTACAAATCTATCCTGGGTCAGCTAGAACTGCTTGTAAACTTCTTCCATCAAGCTATAGCATTCCTTTCCCTCTGAAAACATCTATTTCTGTTTAGAAAGTAGTGCATTAATATCATTACATGTTAAATGGCACTATACACATAGACCCTTCTTTGGTTGGTGTGGAATTCTGTTGCCCATGCAAATGGGTGACTGAGAGCCCTGGTGGAGCCAAGCATGGTGTGGGTAAGGAAGGGATGGACCAATCAGTTTAACAAAATAATGTCACAAAAAGTCAGCCAGACTTCCAAGGTCCTGCTATCCCAATGCTATCTCAAACACAGACTGGTTCCCCCTCAAGGCTCCCATCCAAAAGAAATTCTTGGAATCATAAATGAAGCAGAAGTCACGCACAGGGACAGGACACAAGGGCAATGGTCCCAGGCTGCTCTGTGGTGCTTCTCCATAACCTATCCGTGCTTATGGATATTATGTATATTCTATTTCTAGAAACTCTGAAGTCCTTAAGAGAAATAAGGTAGCAAAGTATCAACAGTCACTTATTTCAGGTTTAGATGTTACATATCTTGATGTCCAGTTCTTTGCTATTTCCATTTGTTCAAAAAATGTATAGCTCTTCATTTAAAGGGGAATGGCCAAATGCCGGTGTCAGTCAGATGGTGGAGTGGCAGCAGCAGTTTCTTGTTGCAATGTTACTTAATCTGTATAGATAAGACAAGTCAAAGAAGGGTCTTTCCAATTTTAGTCCCTGGACTGAAGCCACATCTATAACAGTGAAATAAGTAGGCTCGAGCTATTCCATGGCACTAAGGCTGAATAGCATGGGACAGCCAACATCCATACAGTTAATCTCTTGGTTTTCAAGACAAAATAGCTCTACTCTAAGTGTTTGTTGGGAATAGTTCTTTCCCCTGCTAACTCCGGAAGCATGCCCAGATATGGTTTTGGAGGGTGACAGCTAGCTGCTAGAGCTGTGCTATGGACTATAGCATACTTTTAACAGCATGGACCTCCAAACTCCTGTGCCTGGGATGTTCCCTGGGAATGTTCAGTTTACTTATACAGATGTAGCCAAATGTTCTTGGGATGGTAAGAAATGCTAACGTTCTGCCACATCTGAAACAGTCTCTGCAGTGAGAATGTAGAAACAAAAAAGTCTGAAGTCTTTTATTTTCCTTTCTTCTACCCTTCTTTCCTCATGTACTGCAGAAAAATAGTAGATTCCAATCAGATTCCTTTTTTTTCTCCATACTGATAAGACATAGCACATAAGACTTGTAAAACAAGAACATGTTTTAGAGGTAACATTCTTTTCACAAAATAGAACATTTGGGCACATTTCCCCTCATCTTCCTCAGTCTACTACTGAGAAGGATGTGTAAGCCTTCTGTTTTCTCAGTTTTCCTTAGTCTGTCTGAGGAGCTGCTTCAGTAAGGTGCTGAGCAGTCTAGTAGACGCAAGGAGCTGCACCTGTGGGGTATGCAGGTGAACAGATCTCACTTTGTAGTTTCTCTAGGTCATTTTTTCGACATTGTAAGGAGTTGTGGTTTCAATATTTTCCTTTGATCAACTGGAGAAC
Organism: Athene noctua; assembly: GCF_965140245.1. Taxonomy (NCBI): domain Eukaryota; kingdom Metazoa; phylum Chordata; class Aves; order Strigiformes; family Strigidae; genus Athene; species Athene noctua. The sequence goes on from NC_134037.1 coordinate 218,298,863, forward strand.
AGACTTCTGCTTGTGTCTTCTTTATGCATGGCCCAGAAAAGAGGCTCTTGTTATGACTTGGGGCCATTGTTTCTCAGATATGGGCAGACACCCATCTTTCCTAAACATTTCAGACTCAGATGCAAACCAAGGATTACATATGCATGCCTGTGCAGATGAGTATGGCAGTGGTCAGAGCATCTTGGTAAATCCAGAACTATCAATTCATTCTGGAAAAAAATATACTTGTCAGTGACTATAAAAAGGACACATCTGTGGCTACAGATGAGTGAGAGTGAATAGGTTATCCTGTTTCAAAGAGAAAATAAAAATATTAGGTGGAGAAGCAAGGGTAGGAACCTTTTAGAATGAGAAGTAAGGTTTATGAAGACATCAGAAAAGAGCTGGTTTGTGACACAAGACAAACCTAGGCCCAAATGAGCCAACTTGTACTAAAAGTTGTAAAGCCCTTATTGTGGCCCTTGTATTTTCCAGTCCACCCAAGATTGGGACATTTTGGAAATTTTGTAACATAATTTCTTCTCCCACAACTTGCAGCATCTATTTTGAACTCAGGAGAGGCTGAGCAATTACCCAGATCAAACCTTCAGAATTTACTGTGTTTGTCCATTGTTATAAGAAAAGCTTTTTCAGCGCATACTTTTGATGCCCTGTTCTTCTACATTGTGCTTTGAAACCCATTGCCCATTATGTCAAATGCAGACAAATAGTAATGTGAATTTATTATATAGACAAAGCTCCAGTGGACACTAACTCCGAGCCAACAATGTATTTCACTTAGAACCAAGTCCAGGCTTCAAGACAGTTTTCTGGAGGCTGAAACCATTTAAGAGAAAGCACTTCAAGCACTGACTTTGTTGTCATCAGTTATCTCTGTTTTTCAAACTGGGCACCTAAGTCAATGATAGGCACAAAGGACAAAAAATGTCTGAAGTAATAATCAGTGCAAAGTCCTATAGCCCTCCTGCAGAATTTCAAGAACTCATCCTAAGTAAACCTATCTGAAATGCATTCATACATATTGAGGAGAGGAGAGGAGAGGAGATAAATCATTTGCCTCAGACAATTTCTACCCATTTAACTTCACTGGTGGGGCCTAGACATTCTAATAGAAAGGCTTGGGCTTGCTCTTCAGCTCTGAGGACAACTGGTCTTGTTAAGAGACTCTACTGACAAGTGTTTTCACCTCCCAAAGAAGAGTGGCATCATTCATAGTACCTCTTGGGAACAGACCCTCGGGTGTACTCTCAAATGTTCTGGCATCATATAGATAGCTATTGCTAGTCAAACCATGTCAGGGACTAAACTAACAACTTAAAAATACTGACAACAGCCGAATAATGCATGAGCTCATGCTTTCATATTGCTTAGTTTTCTCATAAGTTATGATGAAAGAAACATGTAAATTAAGAATGTTATTGCTCTAAGTTTCCTTTCTTGTTAATAGGAGAGATAGATCCTTCAGATTTCATATGGCCCAGATCTCACTCTGCATATGTTGATCTTTTCCCATTGAATCTGGGGGTTCTGGGAAAAGTAAACTCTAAATACAAATGACTCAGTTAAGTTCCTACATTAGCTGGAACTAAAACAGTCCAAATTTTGCCACTCATATTTATCTAACTACTTGCATGATAATTTAAAGTTCTCAGGTCAAAATCTTTCTTCAGTGTTACTTGTTCATACCCAACCAGACAGCATAGGCCATCAAATCCATTCCACTTACTCTTTGCACAATAATGATTTTCAGTTTCAGATATTCTGAATAGTTTTAATCATTTTGATGCTCTATTATAGAAAATTTCCATTTATCAGGGAACATTGCCTTTTATTAAGTACAAAAAATGTTAAGACTGTCAAAGTCTTTTCATTAATGTAGAGTATACTGTGTCCTTTACTCATGACATATTTATTAAACCTGGTATCCAGAAAAATATACCCCTGGTGCTAATTTATTTCTTTTGGTATCACTGTTTTTAACTTTAAGATAATTGAATTCACCAAAGATATTTATCATAAAGGACCCTGTCCTGTCCCTCCAGAAGCCCAATGGGAGTGCTATTATTGATTTCCAGAAGAGTAGGACTGGGTCCAAATTATCTCAATCAATGCCAAGAAAAAGTTTGTTTTGGTCTGAGCTTTTGGCTAGTTCCTTATGCCCAAAATAGAGATAAAGGAAATGTTTCCTCTTGATCATGAATATTAACCCATTTGAATCAAACTATGTCTTACAGAGTCTGACTGTGATTTTAGAAATGGAAACTGTATGGAATGTGCAATGAGCCATTGTCTGGAAAACGTGATCTAAATTTACTGGTGGCTTAAATGGTGACTGAAGTTACATGTGAAGAATCAGTTCATTAGGAAACAGATGTTAAGAAGAGGAATAAATGATAAAAAGGTCAATATGACATCAACTGCCCTTGAGTGGATGTAAAATTTATGTGACAAGACACAGAGAAAGATGAGGAAACTCAAGAAATGCAACAAAGAGATGTAGGAAAAAGCTTATCTTTTTAACATATTTATCCTGACCTAAATCTTCTTCCAGCTAAAACTCAGACACTGGGCTTCACCTCATCTAGTTTTAAACATCTAGAATCTTGAAAATTAAATCTGAAGTAGTCACTATACTCTTTACCAGACTCAAAGGAGAAAGAATGGTATACTACCCAGAAGACAAATCCTCTGAGCAATCTTATTCCCTGATGTTCAGATGCAATTAATCACCTTCAGAGGCAATTGATTTCATTCATGCAAAGAAATCTTATAAAAGCTACTTCAGGTTTAGCATCTACCATGCATATGCCTAGGTCAGAAATTACTTTCATGCTGGTTTTCTCTGTCCCTGTTTCTCGCAGGCCTGTTTCTTTCAGGGCCTGTTTTTACAAGTCGTCTCTCACAAGAGTACAGCCCCAGCACACTTTTTGTGGATAAACAAGGAGATCAGGAAAAACAGAGCTCCATTTAGCCAGAATCCATCCACCGTTGCCTAGTCATTGCTGAAGGTCTCATTTGCATCATACTCTTTGAGACACAACACAGGGCTCCACAGCCTATGGCCAAGCTGCAAAGACTCATTAAGCTATTTAGGTAGCTCTCCATCTAGATTTAAAAAGGGAGATGGGCTTTTCTTCTTCCCTGTTCCACATCTCCCAATTACAGTTCAGGCTGAAACACTCCATTGTTTAGCCAGACGACCCTTTTCCATCAGCTGCTTATCTTCTCCACTATCTGCATTACAAGCTGATCCATCTCTGACCCTGTGAGAGCTCTGCTTACATTTGAGGTGAGTGGCTCACTCGCTGTATGTTATTCCCCCTGTGCAGAAGACAGCTCCAAGGTCCACTGTAACACTGTCTTCAAGGCCTCCTTGGAACTTGCAGGATATATCTGTATCAGCAAATAGGATTAGCCAGGGACACAACGATCAGTGGCATGGCACAGCTTACTTGGACACATCTAAACCGTCTTCCCCTCACTCCATACACACCAAAACAAGGTGGCTGTGTCCCAATTTCTTACTGGAACAGTCTTTATCGTGCATTATCCCCATAGCACACCCAGGCATTATCTAGGCCAGTGCTAGCTGTCACAGACATAATCACATTGCTATGCGGGGCTTCTCTGAAGAGTGGTGAATTTAACCCATCCATCAGTTAATAAGAAACCCTGCCAAATCTTGCTCTTGCACAATAATGTTTAGATCCATAGCTCTTCATGGTGCTTACCAGACTGTCATGGTCTTGAAGCAAATCGCCTGTCAAGGGGAGGCAATAAGTGTGACATGAAGACCTCAGAAATGATGGTTGACTTACGTTCTTAAGAACATATTAATCACTCGGCCACTGACGTGTGGTAGGAAACACTGATTACACATTTGCAGCTAATATGAAAAAATTAGGAAAGGTATCCAGTTCTCTATCTGTTCCCTTACTTTTTATTCCAGATTCAAGAAATATATATATATAAATACACCTGTTCCATGTTTCACCTATTGAGCCTGCTGGGGTTTAAAATGTTAAAAGGGGTAAAGAGGTTGCTTAAAATAGCAACTGCAAAAGAAATTATGAGAAAGGAGGTGCACTATATCTTTCTTTAACAGTGAGGGTAAGCACAGAGATACCTTGGCAGGCTCATTGCTGGTCTGAAGTAGAACAGTCTTAACTAACCCCAATTGCCTTATCCCATCAATAAGCAGCAGTAAATCTGTCCCTCTGCACTTATCAGTCCATAAAAGGTGTTTAAATTTAGTATGAATTAATTTTAACATTGTTACATTTGTACGGACAAGACACTTTTGGCAAATTGGATGTTACTACAAAAACTATCATACAGCAGACAAAATTGCAATTGCATTCTTAAATGTTATGGCATCTTATCTTCTTTGCTCTAATTCTCATGGCTTTTTGCTCTTTGCATCTGGACGTCTGGCATAACACAACTATGAAAGAAATGTGCATTTCAGTCAAGTGATTCAAAGGAAGGGTTGCATCAATCGAAATACACAGGATTCATGTCTGAGGGATGTAACTTATACATAACCAGGAAATTCCCACTAAAATAAAGTGTCTTGTTTGCAAGGGCATTCTGTGTCTAAAATAGAGGAAGGAGTGTTCCTCATTCACGTCATTAGAGTAGGCAGGCAAGAAATCTGTAGTGAGGACATGGGCTAATGGGTTATCATTCTCTTATATTTAATCTAAAAATACAGCTTTGGTATTTTATTTTTAACATAATAGGAGCAAGTTCATTCTGCTGACAATGAACAGAAATAAAGGAAATGGCTGAGATGTCATGAAACTCTCTATGACATTTCACCCAAATTAGAACGACCCTTTTGGAAGCTGCAATATTTGCACTTGCTTTTCTTCATTGTCATTTGATTTTCTTCCTCTAACGCTAACCAGAAACATAAGTGATGAGGAACCAAGTGAAAGATACTTATTGCACAATTTCAGTCCTGACTAGAAATGAAAAAATGCAGAAATAGCCATACACTGAGTTTTCAGTAGGTTAAAGCACACTCCAGATAACATGAGGTTACAATGCTTTGAATTTCTGTTCAGTTACTTTACACATTTTACATGATCCCATTCTAAAAGACAATTGCATATGAATGTCAAACACACCAGAGAAGAGGGACATGGGGCACACAAGTAAATTCATGAACCATTTATCTGCTGTGCAGATCACAGGAAGACAGAAGTGTGCTAAAGTTGGGTTTGTAGGCTACCAGGAGGCTGGCGTGGAACAGAATGAGAAATGAGCAATATAAACTGGGAATCATGAGAATGATGCAAGGCAGAAGAATCTTGAAAACCACAGCATCTACTTATAATTTTTCAAGATGCTGAATATTTATTAATTTTAAGAACATTCTCAGTATCTGCAGGTGAAAAACCCTACAAAGAGTCTTGAGCAAGATAGACTCATATAGACTGCAGTTAAGTTTGGAACAACGTTTCTAAGACTTTCTCACCTGTTTGTATAATCTTTCTGGAACCTAAAGCTGAAATTTCAGCACAGAATTAAAGACACTATATTCTGCCCACTTATTACAGAATCACAATCCTTCTTACTCAATTATGGGGAAAAGACTTTAAATATGTCCATAAGAACATACTGGCTTTATGAAGGACTCAGGGGAAGTATAAGCCTCTGAAAACAGAAAAGGAACGAGATCAAGTTTCCAGAGGTAAAAATTGAAACAGTAGAAGAAAGGTCAGCAAATTCAATCTATGAAGGGTAGGTGAGAGGATAGTAGCAATGTTTGAATATAAGTTTTGTCAGAACAGATATCTGGGTCATACTGTTAGCCTGCGAATCTGTGAGTATGGAGATCTCTCTGGGCCTCGTAATACATTCATGTCATATTAAGAAGCTTTGAAGCAGGAGAGTTGGTGAAGAAACCAGAGAGTTGCTCTGAGAAGAAACAGTATTCTGTGGCTGTGGCTTCCAGTAAAGTTCAAGTTCTTCTATGGAAAGATGAAGTCGAAGCTGCAGAAATACATGAGATATTACAGGAAGAGATATACCAGAAGCAGGATTCAATGCCTGGATGAAAAAGCCAAAAAGACCAGGGAAAAGTGAAGAAAGTAGCTGTTGGGGAGAATATGATTTTGCTGTCCTTGAAACTTAGGAGAAAGAGATATAGGTACTCTTCTCTAGCAAAGCAAAGAAGGAAGGGTCATGAAGGGGAGGTAATGAAAAAATTATACCTAAAGGTCAAGGATGGGGAGAGAGGTAAAAACAAGTTAGGGAGAACTTTTCCCTGGAGAAATCAAAATGTATTTTTGAGCAGGAAGTAGGTTTGGAGAGTTCCTCTTGAAACAAGAATACTCAATTTCCTGGAGATAAAAAAGAGATTGCTATTAGGAGCAAAGAGGTCCACTTCAGAGAATGGTGGCTTGATCTGAGAACAAATACATGGCCAGGCTACTAGAGTATCTACGGTAGCTTATTGTAGATCTGTTGACTCAGAAACAAGCAAGGTGATGTTCTGTTCATGGCTTCAGGTGGAGTAAGTGTCATGGAACACAGGTCTGTGCAAGCTGGTTACAAGACTTCTATCTTCCTCAGCACAATAGAGATACAGAGCTACTGGAGAGATTCCAGCAAAGGGCCACAAAGATGATTAAGGGATTGGAGCACCTCTTCTATGAGAACAGGCTGAGAGGGCTGAGGCTGTTTATCCTAACAAAGAGAAGGCTCAGGTGGGATCTTATTAATGTATGTAAATACCTGAAGGGATGGTGCAAAGAAGATGGAGCCAAGCTCTTTTTCATGGTGTCCATTGACAGGATAAGAGGCACTGGGCACAAACTGCAACACAGGATTTTCCCTCTGAACATAAGGAAATATTTTTTTATTGTGAAGGTGAATGAGCACTGACACAGACTGCCCGCAGAGGTTGTGCAGTCTCCATCCTTGGAGATACTCAAAAGCTGCCTGAACACAGTTCTGGGCAACCAGCTATAGGTGGCCCTGATTGAGAGGGGGGGTGGACCACGTGTCCTCCAGAAGTCCCTTTCAACCTCAACCATTATGTGATTCTGTAAAGTGTAGTCACGATAGTACCTGTGGCTACCAAACTTACTCAACTGAGGTTGAAGGACCAGAGACAGCAGGAGAAGATGTCACAGAAACCAAAATGGATTCCAGAAAAACAAAACAAAACAATTCCAGTGTACTTGGAAGGAGAAAGGACAGAAACTAAAGAAGAGTCCATTGTGTAGCAACAGAGTGGTCTGTCTTTTATAGAGGACTTGAAGATTGCAAGTCAATACATGTATGAGTTATGTTAAAGGACTGTTTTAACAGTGGCCGTGTACCTAAGCAAAAGAACACTCTTTGGCCTTTAAGCCCAGATTCCATAGTGTGTCAAAGTAATGTGAAACATGTTTGGAATGGAAGGAAAGATATTGATGACAGAATCATCTTGTCAGTGTCAATAGCAAAGTCAGATTTTGAGGCTTTTTCCAGAGGCCACCTTCTATAAACAAAACAGCATCTGAAGAAAGAATTTCTGTTTTCTCTTGGCTAACAGCATATGATCCTCTAGCACTAAATACAGGTGTATGTAAAACTGACATTCACAGTTTGAGCCTTTACCATATAAAGGGAGAAGTCGTGTTACTCCACGGCCACATTTTCTTAATCAGTCGAGGCGAGATTTTGCTGCAAAATGCACAAGATTAAAGAACATCAAGCATTGAATAACACATGCCTGTATTCAATATATTAAGGACTGTATTTGATGGGGTCCTGAGAAGATGTGCATCTATAGTAACTACAGAATGTCTATGTAGAATACAAATCCTTCAGCAGTACCTTGAGGAGTTAAAGTAGCCATCTCAGCAAGCAGCTGCACTGATTTGAAAAGGTGTGGTTTCAGTTCATCAGATCTGGGCCTCCCAAATGCCTCCTATCAAAAATGTGGTGTCCAGTGGGACTAGCAATGTTAGGAGCTTCCTAAAGAGTATCATCCCAGCTTCAGTCTTTGCTGACCTGCAGAAGAGAGAGCTCTGACCTTCTCTGCACTGAGAGCTGACGAGCTACCCAGCTATTTCCATGGTCAAGATCCAAAAGTGAGAAAATGGCCAAGCACTGTTTTTCATCCACAATCCAACATTTGTTTGAAATAAAAGTGAAGAGCTTCTTCAAAGGTCTGATCAGCAAAGACCTATTTGCACATATAAGATCTTTTTATGTCTTAGAAAAACTTAGAGCCTAAGGATGTGATGTACATCTGTTAGGAAACCTTTTCTAGTTATCTGTGAGCATTTGAATAGCTTCCAGTCATCCACATAAACAGTACTCTTACCTCTTAGGGTATATGGCATCTGAACATTATCTGTTGCTTATTTCCCTGGGTAAATAATTACTGCATTCTGCCAGTGAAGTTTGGTGAAAGTCATAGAATCACAGAACCATTTAGGAAAAGATCCTTAATATCATCGAGTCCCCTCAAGGAAACAACTCTTGCCTTAGAAATGGAAGTGTCTCTCTCTCCAACCCGAGAAGGGGATTCCAAGGGATTATTTTTGTTGTTAGGGAGTGCAGCCACATTACTGCCCAGAAGGAGCCTTGGTGCTTTGTGGCAAGAGCTGGCTTTCATCACCATTACTTAGGGCTGACCCACAGTAATAGATTTGATTTGGAGTTAGTTGGTACCATCCTGAAAAGAGACAAGCATTAAACAAACAAGGAACCTGTGGACAACCAGCTGTCCAGCACCTGAGATCTCTCCCCAGCCCTCTTTTATTTCATAATATGGATTTCTTTATTCTAGTTATTTTTAACTGAATGGTTTTATTGGTGTAGTTTATCAGTACAATTTAAATCAGTATGTGGTTGTGGGTTCTTTCTATCCAGATGAATGCTGTGTTTGTATTACATGGCCACACTTGCAGAAAAGCATGGATGAATGAATCACTGCACCTCTTGTTGAGGTCAGACATTTTGTCTGGAAATGAATTTAATCCAGACTTGAAAGGCTCATCTGGAGTGATTTCTGTTCAACAACATAAACAACGTATGGTCAGTTACCACCTCCTTTGTACAAACGCATACATTTCCCAGCAGCTGAAAAATGTACTTTTTTTTTTAAACAACTGATCTTATCTAGGCTTCCTGGGAGATTCTGATCCAAACTCCTACTACAACTGGAATTTAAAAGTAAACTTGGTCACCTTTATTCTATTGAATTAGTGTGGAAAAAAGTGACTTTATTAAGTTTCATGAAATTCAGAAATGCTGCTCTTTCAATTCCCAAACCCATCTTAGTAGCTTTCCCCTTAAGAGACAGTGATTCAGTGTATTTTATACTTCAAGTTAATTATATCCTCCTATATTAGTTTCAGAATTTTAATTTAAGTTTTACTAAGTGGCATATTATTTTTAATCTTAGATGGGAAAATAAAATTTCAGTTAGCAACCAGTCTGACTTAAAGGCTTGACTTTATTCCATACAAAAATCCTTGAACTCATATAAATAAGGACTATAAGAGACAGACAAATGTCTTAGTACAAATTTGATTGTCTTTCATTGTTTTGCATCTTGCTGTTTTAAGATAAAACATGGAATCATTTACAATGTAATCTACATTAGAGCAGGTATCTGCACGCAAACTTCATGTTTCAACTGTGCTATCTACTGTTATTTTTTTTATTATAACCTTTTATGATAAATATTTTTCCACTGTTTCAAGAATTAGGTATAATGTCAATACCCTGCAGTTGACAGCCAACACTATAATTTATAGAAGTGGCTTAGCTTTGTAGGAGAAGAGACAAAGCATAGTTACACACCATACTAAAAAGAATTTCATATTTTTGCATAAATTTAGACTAAGGAAAAAAAATTAGACCGATAATGTTATTCTTCTGTATTATCTGCCCAGTATATAAACATGTGCAGTTACAAAACTGCAGTATCCTAATTTCTCAAAGCACATTTACTCCTTTGAAATTGTCCGTGGTAAAATTTCTGTGGTAACTTCTAAAACACAGAAAACTATTTTCTGACTTTAATTCACCTCATGCATCTAATGCGTGGCTCACACTGAGACAGCTATTCTTTATATTCATCCCAGACTTGACCCAGTTAGTAGGCAAATTTCCACCAGACTCAATAAAAAGAAAAGCAGGCCTGATGGGTCAGATTTTGGAGGCTACATGGTTACTGAACAATGTAAACAGAAAATTAATGAGAATTGCAAGAGTACCTGCAAGCTCATGACAAAATTCCCATTGATTCAACAAGCATAACATGAGTTAAAATATACAATCCTGCGGTGTGTCTCATGAGCTTGTTAAAGAAAGAGTTTTCAGATGCCACAATTGTGACCACCACTGATTTATACTACATATAACAGAATAACCTTTAAAGTTTTTCTGTTGTTAAAAAACATTCTGGTGGTGATTACAAGTTATCCAGTCTATTTATTTTCTGTATGGCACTCCAAATTAAAAAAAAAAAAAAAAAAGTCAGAGCTAGAGTATTATCAGTCATTGATGAAAATGTTGCATCTGACATAATTACAATAGTGACTGGCTATAATTCATATAATTTTTAATAGACGATGGAATGGAATGCAGTGGAAGTGTACCATCTAATAAAATGAGTGTCAGACAGTCTGAAGGATCTTTTGGACGGTGGTCCAGCTTTCCCTGTTTTGTGGAAAAGTGAACTTTCTGTAGCACAAAGAAAATTTCTGCTTTCCAGGGGGGGGAAAAAAAAAAAAAAAAAAAAAAAAAAGCCAGATACACTAGCAGCTGTTGGTCTAATCTTATATAATGAATTCCATACAGTTCAGCAAGGCATTTATTTCATAGTTTAATTAGCAGACGCCACTTAAGGGGCACCAGTTTATTATATTTACAGATGCTTTTCTCTTGTTGCAATCTAGTTTAACCGGTTAGTTGCTTCTTCATTTAAGCTACAGTTAATTTGCCAAGATATCCACTATGGTCTCAGTGTTTAATACAGTATTATCTTAATCCCTATATAAATGTATGTGAAACTGTGTTTTCCTTTACTTTTCATTAATTAAAGCAGACTTGTACTGCAGTATATGCTCTTTCTAATTTCTCAAATATTCTAATCTCTGAAAAATCAGAGTAGGAAAAAAACCAGGGTGGTAAATTTAGCTAGCTGTATTTCCTTGACTATCCCTTCATTTCTGATGAACAGTCAATTTTTTTGTTATTGATTGTTCACCATAACCAACAGTAACTATGAAAAGAGCTGCTCCAGGCAAACTGCTAGCAGTCAGAAACAGCTTAGATGCTTTGTCACATTTTGTGCAATACTACAGAGTAATGTGCTTCAGATATCAGCAGGTGCCTAGAGTTCTGTGTATTCTAAACTTATTACTAAAAATTTCTGAAACTAAATTGCTATTACTACAACTTCAAAAGTTGAAGTGGCAGCAGTGGCGTTGTTACCAAACAGTAGCAAACATACCTTGTGAAGCTGCACTAACAAAAATGTTAGCAAATATATCTCAATCTAGATTGCAGTCTCAATCTGTTTCTTGATGGTCAGGATCACCATGCAAGCCTTTGAGATTTAGCAAGAGCCTTGCAAGTAAGAAGCATTTCCAGATAAAAGTTAATGCTATGTTATTTGGTAATAGTTTCTAATAAAAATCAGTACTGCATTTAACAAAACATTGCTCACTCATGGATTGGAAATTGAGCAAATGCAGAAGTGAAAAATGAAAAGACCTTGTTTAAAGTCCCCAGGGCTCAGAATACTATAGGGTTAATTCAGTGTTCACACTTCTGTCATTGGGAGACCACCGACCCCGGTGCTGCAAAACGAACCCTGCTGCAAAACACAGTCTGAAAAAGCCTGAACCTGAAAAGATCAGTCTTCCAGCCTGAGTGCAATCAACCTCCAGCTACCCTCATACGGTTTAAAAGTAGTGACTCTGGTGCCTTTATTTCACAAATACTGCAGTGCAAAATGGGGAAGAAAAATGTGTGTGCCAGGTAAATTAGGAAATGGATCAGGAATGACTAAATAGGAAAGGTGCTTGATACAGCAGACTTTTAAACAAAGATGGAGATGTGAAAAGGAAGTTAAATGAGGGCAAGAAATGGTTGTCTGCTGCTGTAGCTGAAGATGTTAGCAGGAGATGCTGGAAAAATTAGCTAGATCAGACCAGGAATGCTGGGGAGAGGTCTGAGAGAAACATTTGGGTTTCAGTGTTTACCCCTGCAGGTATGTCAACGATGTAGGTTGAGTGGGTCACTTCTGTAATGAAGCGTTTAAACGTTCATGTTCTGCGTATGATTGATCTTCCAGCATGGTAAAAAAAAAAAAAAAAAAAAAAAAAAAAGATCAGGGAGATGTACGTAGAGATGCTGGAAAACAGGTTTAATTTCTACTCTTTTTAGTTAGATACGCAGTTGCTTCCAACCTTCAGAGGCTTTTCTTAGTGTCCACAAAAACCCTGTACAAACCTCTTTGCTCCCTTCCTTACGCTTCACTGCAGGGCGCAACGACTGGAAGGGGCTCGCTGGGATCAGACGCGTTGCTAAGGCTGCCCGAAGCGGCAACCAGATAACCAGCCCGGGTCACTGCAGCTTCGGAACAGTCAAAACACGATTTCTGGTGTAAGAAGAGTACACAAAATGCCCCGGTTTGTGACGCGCTTCAAAACGTGAGATTAATCTCGTCGGCGTTGCAGAAGCAGCTTCTCCCGCCTGTGTGCCGCTCTGGATGTGCGAGGGGGTGTCAGAGAGGGGAGTGAAATGCAGAGGGAGAACGCGGCACCCGGCTATGGGAAGGAGTCTTGGAGAGGACGGGGGAGAGAAGCCCTCTTCCTCCCCGCAGGCGTCCTCTCACAGTGCCAAACCCTCTCGTAACAACCCTTCTGATCTGAACGAAACTGTTTCAAAACCCCGCCGAATGACTCCTTTAGGCCGCCGCAGGCAACCCGCTACGAGGCGAGAGGCGGGCGGAGCGCAGAGGGGGCAGGGCGCGGGGCAGGTCTCCCGGTCGGTACCGCGGCACTTCGGGCGGGGGGGCGGCTCCGGACGGCGGCTGCAGGGAGGCCCCGCGGGGCCGGCGGGCGGCGGGGCTGGGCTGGGCCCCGCGGGGCGGGTGGGGAGGAGGGCGCGGGTGGGGTCTGGCCGTGACTGATGGGCCAGATGCGGCCGAATGTTTTAGAAAAGGGGGGGGCCCTGCCCCGCCGGAGCGGCTTTAGCCACGGGGTTTGGTGCGCGGCTGACGGCCGCCGGGTCCTGCCGCTGTCGCCCGTCCCTCCCGCCTCGGCGGCTCGGGGCTACTACCGGCTATTTGCCGGCGAGCGGCCGCAGCCGGCCGCGGGAGGGAGCAGCCGGCCCCGGGAGGGAGCAGCCGGCCGCGGCGCGGATCGCGGCGACCGGCGGAGCGCGTTTCCCTCGCTCGGCAGGCAGAGCCCCGTAGGCGGCGGGCGGGGAAGATCGCCTCGGCTCGGCGAGGTGAGGGGGAGACGAGCGGGGGGCAGAGCAGCTCCGGCCGGAGGGGACTTCTCGCCCCAGCCTCCGCGCAGGTTTTCGTCCTGGCGCTGTTCTGCCGCCGGCGCCGCCGCCCGTTCCCGTCCGGCGGCGGGCAGCCCCCCGGCTGCGTCCCCGGGCGGCGGGAGCCGTGTCGGCGCCCGGCGGGGCGCGGTGTTCCCGCACCGCAGCTGACGCCCCGTCCCCTCTCTCCGCGCAGGTCGGCGCTGGCGGCGGCGGGCGCTGACGGCGGAGGATCGGCCATGCCCGCCGCCCGACCGCTGCGGCTGCCCGCCCTCCTCCTCCTCCTCCTGCTCCTCAGCTGCCGCGCCGCCGCCGAGGGCGACGGCTCCCTGCGCCCGCCGGGCCCGGGCAGGCAGAGCCCGCCGGCGCCGGCCGCCGCCGCCCCCCCGACGGCCGGGACCCCGGCCCTGCGGGGCGCGGAGCCCAACGCCTCCCGGCCGGCCGCGCTGCCCAAGGGCGGGGGGGCAGCTGGCGGGCGGCCGCGGGCGGCCTCGCCCCCCATGTGCACGGGGCAAACGGAGATCAAGGAGACTTTCAAGTACATCAACACGGTGGTGTCCTGCCTCGTCTTCGTCCTGGGCATCATCGGCAACTCCACGCTGCTGCGGATCATCTACAAGAACAAGTGCATGAGGAATGGCCCCAACATCCTCATCGCCAGCCTGGCCCTGGGCGACCTGCTTCACATCATCATCGACATCCCCATCAACGTCTACAAGGTGAGGGGGAGCCGGAGATGGGTCCGGCGGCGGGCGCGGGGCTTCGGCGGGGCTCCCCGGCAGATACCCGGCACCTCCGTGGCTGCTGGGGGAAAACGCGCCCCGTTTGCCCCCGGGGTCAAGACTTCATGCCAAAAACCTGCCGGAAGGTAGTGTGCCGGGCAGATGTCCTTGTTGTCCCACATGGCACCCCCTCTGTGCCCTAGTCCCAGCCTTCTCCGCGGTCCGGGCTGGGAATGGGGCAGGAGGAGGCGGCTGGAGGTGGCCACACTCTGAAGGTCACCTGGAAACAGGTGCTGTCCTAGCGATAAAGGAGATAAATTAAACAGATAAATGCGTAGTGGGTTCATGGTTTCCCTGCTTTCTCACGAAGAATGGAGGGGGAGGCACGGAAGACCCTCTGCGGTGGGGTGGGCACCACTGGGCCCCTCCTGCACAGCCGGGGCAGGCTTAGGCGCGTACTCTCCGTGGGTCCGAACAGTCACGAGCGTCGTGGGGACTTGTTCAGGAGGATCCAAGCGCATTCAAACTGAGCGATTTGTATTCGCTTTATACGTCCAGCGGTTGTGAGGCACGATGCTCTCCTGAGCTGTGAACCCTTTCCCCTGTGAGCCAGTGTTGCAGCATGAGTAGCCAAGAGGGAGTGAGCCCTGCTGCTGCTCTTGCACCTTCTTTGCTCTGCCCCTTGACGTGGTAAGACTTGCCACGGAAGGAGTACAACCCCTGCCCCGTCTACCCAGCTTGCGCAGTCCATTTGTCCTCAGGAACTGGTTGGGCAGTTGAATCCTACAAACTACAGTTGAGTATTTACACTCAGTGCTCTTGGGAGGGATGCTGGAAGTAACAAGGCAGCTTCTGCCTTGGGAATTTACGGCCTGGGTCTCTGAGCACCCATCAGTTACTGTATAAAGTGAACGTGAGAGCCTTCACCTGTTCCTTCTCCTCACTTCATATGCATGTTTGTAAACTGGCGTTTGTTACTTTTAGCTTTGGAAAACCACATTGAAGGGTGGGTTCTGAATTTAGTCTTCTGTATCCATAGTGATTACTCCCAGAAGCTGCTGAAGTGGGAGAATCCTGTATCTTTATCCTTTTCAAGTAGTGAGATATTACAAAGCAGGCAACATCATAACTGTGTTAAATTCATGAGCCGGATAATGTGGATTACACAAGAGTAATTTTCATTTGGAGTTTCAGTATTTTCCATACTATACATTTATCATAGCTGCTGTGAGAGGCATGTACTGTTCTGAGAGTGAAATTCATGAATCAAAACACTTTTAAACTGTTTTGAGAAAACTGTATTTTTGTAAAAAAAGATACTGAACAAAATTTTTTTTTATCTGTCCTGGGAAAAAAACAAAAAGATTAAATCAATAACAGCTGCTCAGTACAAGACTTTGCAATATCAATGAGACTATTTCAAAATTAAATTAATGATAACATGCAATAATATACCACAGTCCTTATCTTGATTGAATGTCATCAAGTATATCATTATGAGTAGGTTGGAGCGAGAGGCATAAAAGTCTGATCGATAAATATATCAACTGCAAGTCCAGGATTTTTATTGTACTGTTGATAACGCTAGGAACTAAGCAATAGCTCTCAGGTGCTAATTCTCCCATACTGCTGCCCATCTTAATGAAGATCCCATGATAAATTTGTATTATCCTTTACAACAGCAAGTGAACTATTTGCTGTTTAAAAACAGGACTTTTGAATAAATGTCTGTTAAAAAGACCCAAACAAACTTCAGATATTGTGTTTATTTAATCAAAATTAAGAATTTGAGTGAGATTTGAATTGATGATAACTTTTCATCAACTCTACATCCCATTTAATTCCACTCACAGAGCAACGTTATGAGGGAGAATGCAGTAATGCAATCAAAAGCTGGCCATAATCACCCGGCAGCATGGGGAAAACAAAGGCTGGCAAAGGCTTGGTTTATAAATCAAGTATACTTAACGGTTGTAACTTGCAATTTGAAACAATTTCAAACTGCATGAAACATATCTTCAGAATTGCTATTAGATCCTCAGTTAGACAGCTGTGAGAAAAAGAATGTGAGAGAATTCCTCATGTTAATAAAATGCCAGCAGTTTACTCAACACCACTTGTAGCAGACAGTGCGAAAGGGTCTGTGAATGCTTTCTAGGCAGACCAATAAGAGAGAACTCAGAATTCGCACTAGAAGCAGCATTTTATTAGGTATTAAAAGTGATAACTGCAAAAGATGTCCCCTGTGACTGCTTAAGTGAATATGTAAATAGCTAAAAGAAATGCACAAATTAAAATTTACAGCTCTTAAATTGAGACTATCTAAAGAAAAGCAGGTGTTATCTAGATTCTGAGGCAAATGCAGTTCAGTGTCTAAAATGCTAATTAGTCCATGGCAATTGATACATTTAAGTATCAATCAATACATTCAGAAGAAAATGGGAAGTATTGGAATCTGTCACACAGTCAGGAAACTGGGTGAGAAATGAGGATTTGAGGGGTGTTCAGTTCCAGCATGCAGAACCTGGAGGATCGTTTTGGCGTTCAGGGTCCTGGTAAACAGTCTGGCTTTGACCTTACCCACAGAACTGCAGAATGGGAAGTAGAGAAAAGTCCAAAACGATCATTCTTGAGTATGCAGAGTTGTGGCAGTGTAGAAACTTTGCAAAGTTGCTACTAATTGGATGTGAAGTTGGTCCTGTGCCGGGTCAACTGCTTCACTAAAGAGACTAAGTAAGCATGTCTTTGTTAATTTGAGGCTGCAAACAGCAATTAAAGGTATGAGCATAAGAAACAGAAGGACAGAGTATGTGGTCAGTGAACTTTTTGTGTCCTCTGCATTTAATCTTTGGAAGACAAGACAGCGTCAGCTTGTACACCTGACAATACAGATCTGCAATTCTAGAAGGCTTATGCTCAGTTTCCCAAATCAATAAAGTTGTTAAATCCCCTGTGTAAGACACCAAAACAACATTAGGATTGGAAATTCCAAATTTACATTAGCTCCGCCTCTCATGCATATGTGTATGATAGGAACATAGACTTTAAAAAATCCTAATCAAATAATATAACAACACCCTTTCTCTTCTGATATATAGACATCTCCCCTCTGATTTTGTAATATTTATTAAATTTATTAAATTTATTGCCATGTTCCAATGGATTTTTAACAGGGTGAACAAGCACATTCTTGTGTGGCTTTCTGAACTCTTGACTATCAATTTGCTATGACACAAATGACTGAGGAAGAATATTTACCTGGAAATACTGTCACAGGTTCCTTTATCTCAGAGCACAATGGAAGAGTGGAAAAAAAAATTTCCAGGGAAGGAACAAAACCTGGTCTTTATCCAAGCCAATGATCAAAGGCCAAAGTCAGCTTTGTAGGTAACGATTTTTTTCAGTAATGTATTTTAATGCATTTAAAATGTAGTTAACATTATATAACATTATCAAGCACTGAAAATATAAGAAGGACCAGATTAGGGACTGCATATTCCATGCAGATGCAAACTGGCCCCTTTGTTAATCCAGCTGTGCTCTAAAAAAGACAGGATTTCCATGAAAATGTCTTTGTAATGACCTTACCAGTTCTTGTAATGCAAGTACTTATAGGGCA
Source organism: Athene noctua (assembly GCF_965140245.1). NCBI lineage: Eukaryota > Metazoa > Chordata > Aves > Strigiformes > Strigidae > Athene > Athene noctua. The sequence goes on from NC_134037.1 coordinate 218,316,719, forward strand.
TGCATCATGGTAAAGCCAATCTTTTCCTAACTTTCCAAAAAAGTCAAGTTGCTTGTCTTTAGAAAACATTATTACTATTCCATATTACAGTTCTTGGCCATTGGTCTTTCTGATGTTAAAGATAACAGCCATGTTATTGGGAGAAATGCATTATTTCCTTCCTTTCAACATCTGAACCAGTTACCTGAGGTCTGGCAAAGTTCATCTCAGAATTTCTTACACAAAGTTGGTTGATCTCCGACCATATTAACCTACAAGTCTATTGTGTTTAGGAACCCTTTATGGTCAACCAATGCAGTTTGTAGGCACTTACAAAGAATCTGAATTGTCCAGTGGCGGAACCTGTCTAGACTCTACAGGCAATGGGGGGATGGTAACTTTATTCTGTAGTTAGATGGGAGCAACCTACTCTGAAGTCCAATATATATGGGGCAGTGGAAATGTCTCTATGTTGTTAAAAGTGCACATACATACTTTTAATGATGGATCTCTAAACTGAAATACATGAGGTGATGTCACTATAGATTTGTAAATTTTTTTTTTCATTATGTAAACATTTGTTATGTATACATTCACTTAAAAGATGCGTGTGACAAATTTCAAAGCAAGTTTTCGTCTTATTTTTTTGCTTCCACCCTGTGTTTATACTTCCCAATCTAACAACAGCATCATGGCTTTCTTAATGGTTACTTTTGACTCAGTCCTTTCACCGGGGTTGTGAAATCTCAGAAAGTTTTTACTTTGACAAGACATTATCAGCTTTCTGTCATTTTCAAGATGTCTGTATGATATTACTTGAAGTATTTTTTTAAAAAAATGTAGTTTCTAAGCAGAAGCTGCCTGTAAAGACACAGGAAAAGAAACTAATAGCATGCCTCATATTAGGATTTACACTTTATTGGATGGATCAGGAAAACATTCTTAGCTCAACTAGGAAGTAGGAGATTTATTTTCTTGTCTAGAGGGAAGATCCCCACCCTGCCATCATAATTATTGTTAAATATTAATAAGTTTTGTAGTGTTTTCAGACTTATCCCTGACCATAAGCTTAATTTCCTGGGCAAATTTCCTTTCCTGTTTTGAAAAATACTTTATCTGCATGACGTCCCCATCTCAAAAGTATCAGGTGAAAATCTGCCAGTCATTTCACAGATGTATTGAAAAAAGTTGCTTGTGAATTAGGTGTACAGTTGCGTAGTTGCGTGTCTGATTTTCCATGTAACTCTTCAATTCATGATGATGAAAATCAAGTCCTGTCATCCCGTGAAGTAGACTTGCTGTGAACACACAGCTAGGAGGAAGTACGAATTCCTGCTCTGCGTTTCCATGTGCATTCATTGCTTGGGACTAGGACACTGACATAAATAAATGCACACTTCTTTGTGCCTGACTGCAAAAAGTCAATGGTAGAGGGTTGGAGCTGTGGCATCAGCCTTCTGGCTGGTGGCCACAGCAGCTGAGCCATCCAGAGCAGCGTATCTGCTTGCATGCTGTCATATTCCAGCAACAGATTATGAACATCTTTCTTTTCCTACACAACCAACAGGAAGCAGGGCAGGAATTGCAATTCACAGGTGTGTCTCTGAGTCAACATCTCTTGGGACTACTTTCATAGCTGTGCAGCTTTCACATCAGTTTAGGCTCAGATCTGTGTCTGGTCTGAGGAAGTGTTGGCTAGGAATGCATCAGATGTATTGGTTCTTTTAAGTATGATTTATTTAACTTCATTCTGTACTGTGTTTCCTTTCCTTTTGTGCTATTTCATTTCATCCAACACATTTCTGTGGCTTAGCAGTTAAAATTTGCCCATGTAAAATAGGTGACTGTAAAACATTGGAAAAGGTCATTCGGAATATGGCCAGTGGTAGACTTCTCTTGGCATGTTACTGCCGAAAATGCAACATTATTTTTCTCTTTGCTGTCAGTTGGCAGCATCTCCAGACTCCAAGTCATTTATCATTTGTAAAATGGCACGCTTTGTACAGATACCCTATTATGAATCGTAAGAAAACCGTTTTACCCGTATGAAATCACATTAGACTGCATCTGTACTCCACTAATAATCATTGCTTTTGTCCACAAATATGATGCTCCTGAATACTTTACAGTGGATTTTCACTGTATTTTAAGGCAGTGTTTTGAGGAGATGGCAACACGGAGGACAAACAGAAACAACAAGGAAGCATAGTTCAGCAATTAAAACTTTCTACTTTTTTTCCTTTTACTTTCTTAATGTTTCCAAGCTTTTGCTGAAAAGCATATCATTAACCACTTGCAATACCATGATAGAGAATCTTATTACTCATGCATTAAATTGCTCAAATTTCACAATACATCAGCTGCAAGAGATAAAGGGCATGTTTTTCCAATCCAATGCAGACAGCTGTGTGTCCATTCTGCCCCTGATTTAAGCTGGCTGAATGAAAGTAATATTTTGATGTTATGCTAAACCCAAGCTAATGCACCCTTTCTCTCAGTAGACTGCATTCACTCATGTGCAGCCCCATTATAATCCAGCCATATGGCTTCCAAACTGGAGCTGGCTCAAATCCAGTCAGCTTGGAGCACAGGTGTGACTGTCTGCACCTGAGAGATAAGCATTAGTTCAGGGAAATCTCGGATGTGTGGCTGAACAGTTGTGATTTTAGAGAAGAGACAGGGAGTGTCTTGCACATAGGTCAGCTAGTTGTAGCTAAAAGTCTTCAACAGAATCTTCCAAAAGAAATTTGATCAAAGTTCTGAATTTGAGTTCAGAGAAGAACAATGTATTTTAATTTTGAAGTGCTTTTTTAATAAGTCATCACTGGTTTAATATATACACAGGTACAATATACAATACATACTATAAACAAGTATACAATGTACTTGCTACCCAGTCCTTGATTCTATAGCAACTAGGTGTGGTAGGCTGGAGGTTCACTGCCTGACTGATATAAATTAAATTAGTCTAGGTGTCACCTGATTCAGTAGAGTGTACATTTACACCTGTAATTATTCACATTGCAATTTTAATAGAAGTTTGGTACTATCAACCCCTTACAGCAATTCAAAAGAAGTCTCAGGGAGAGGCTTTACTGAAAATACTTTAATTACAGACTGAGTTCTTTTCCCACATCACATAAGTAAAATATACTGCATGGTTATTACAGCCTCATCCCTGCTTCCTCTGCTTTATTACTTTACATAAAATTCTCAAGAAACCTAAATCCTTAGAATTTGTTTTTCTGTTTTATTTCTGCAGAAGCATTTTACTCTTTTTCTTACTTAAGTAGATCCTTTAAGAAATAGATCAAAGCTGGGCTTTCAAAGATCCAATTTCGGCACAGGACTAAAGCACATTTCTGAAAATATCTGGTACCTGAAAACACTTCATAGGGATTTCCAGAAGCACATGGCCATGAAATGTACTTAACTTCCTTTGTGTGTGATACTTAAATTATATTAAGGCTTTTCAGAAACTGTCTTGGACCATGTAAGTCTTTATCCATAGATGCACATGTAGGTGTGTCTGAGGACTTTGCTGAACCAATCCAATGTGAGTAGGCAACTCTGTGGCTATCTACAATCATTTTGGTCCTAGCAGAATCTATACAATACAGTCATAGAATCATGGAATCATTTAGGTTGGAAAAGACCTTTAAGATCAAGGTCAACCGTTAACCTAACACTGACAAGTCCACCACTAAACCATGTCCCTAAGTGCCACATCTACCTGTCTTTTAAATACTTTCAGGGATGGTGACTTGACCACTTCCCTGGGCAGCCTGTTCCAGTGCTTGAAAACCCTTTCAGTGAAGAATTTTTTCCTAATATCCAATCTAAACCTCCCCTGGCAGAACTTGAGGGCATTTCCTCTTCTCCTATCTCTTGTTACTTGGGAGAAAAGACTGACACCCACCTGACTACAACCTCTTTTCAGGTGTAGAGAGCAATAAGGTCTCTCCTCGTTGTCCTTTTCTCAACCCCAGTTCCCTCAGCTGCTCCTCATAAGACTTGTTCTCTAGACCCTTCACCAGCTTCATTGCCTTTCTCTGGACACACTCCAACACCTCAATGTCTTGTAGTGATGGGCCACACAGTATTTGAGGTGTGGCCTCACCAGTGCCCAGTACAGGGGAACAATCACTTCCCCAGTCCTGCTGGCCATGCTGTTTCTCATACAAGCCAGGATGCTATGATCTTCTGTTATCTATATATGATCTATATATATGATGATCTCTTTACTCTTTTCCTACATCACTGTTAAATAAGATGTCTGGGGAGACCTGAGCTCAGGGAAAGATTTTTCAATTTCTTTCAGGAAGTTATCATTCTTCTTTCTTCTCTTTCTCCATTTTGTAGCCCTCTATCTGCACAGATCCAAAAGGCCTCACTTGAAGAAAGATATGAAAACCACAGATGGACTTAGATAATGTAACTAATTACAGAAACTCAGAAAGTTTACTTTTGTAATATAATGACTGCGACTATTTCTTGGCATAACCTCTGTTCTGGAGAGTCTTGTTTTTATGAGGAACTGGAAGATTTGGCTGCTGCTGTGGTATATTTGAGCCATTAGAGTAGTTCACATCAGAGTACAAACATTAAATGTTTCTAAACTGAAGCTACGGGTGAACAGTTCATAGCATCTGCTGTGATGAAGGTGCTTTCTGTGCCCAGGAAGTCTTGTCCCCTAAATCAGCCAAAATGCATTGCTGGGGATGTGACAGATTTCCATTAAACTGTATGGCCCAGAGTGCAATTGAACCAATCTAAAGTTCATTGTGCTGTTTTCTTTATATTCCGTAGCACTTACGTATGCTGAATGTGCAGATAGTCCTTTCAGTATTGTAATATGGAATCATTGGAACACTGGTCAATAAAGATCTTCAGCGTGGGATTTATCTGATCTGTCTTTACCTGCTGTGAACCATTTAGTTCAAACTAGCTGTTTAGGCTCCCTGAACATTCAGTGGATCCATCCTTTCATTATCAGATGGTCAGCTAAAAACTGTGAGACAGATTGCTCTCCTGTGTTGCCTGACTTCTCAGCGAAGGGAGCCTGGACACCAAGCTTCAAATAAAACCCTCCCCAGATATGCAGTTGTTGACTTTGTCCCTGTTCTGATCAGCCTCAAGTAATTTTCTGTATTTCTAGTAAATAGTTATTTGGAACATATAAGAAAAGCAATGAACACTCAAGACAGATAAAGCCAATGCAGAGATGAAGGAAATCCTCACCTGCTCAGTCATTTTTCACCAGAAACAGTGGGGGTGGCGAAGTTAGAAACAAAATGAGTGGAATTTTCAGGGCTTGAGAAGTCAGGACTAAGCCTTTGTGCATATCCTTGCCCAGCCAGGGAGTGACTGTGAAGCTACCACCTAGTTTTTAGGACACACACCTTGCAGACTCCCTTGTGAAAAGGTTCTTCTTGACTAGGTTTTATTTGGTGGAAAATAAAACCAATCAGGACAAAAGTCCATGTTGCACCTTTGAGAATTATTTTTTTAAAAATGTTTCATTTCTAATTGTTTTCTTTTCACAGCTGCTTGCAGAGGACTGGCCCTTTGGTGTCGAAATGTGCAAATTAGTACCCTTCATTCAAAAGGCATCAGTGGGCATCACAGTGTTGAGTTTGTGTGCCCTCAGTATAGATAGGTGAGACCCATTTTTTCATCAAACTCTATAATTTCTCTTCAGTATGAGCTTTGTCTCAAATTTGCCTTTCCACTCCTCTGATATAATACTAGTAAATTAAGCTTAAGACAGTTAAACCATGTGGATTTTCTTATATTTTTAATTTGCAAACATGTGCTCTTGCTTCAGGTACCGAGCAGTTGCTTCTTGGAGTCGCATTAAAGGAATTGGAGTACCAAAGTGGACTGCTGTTGAAATTGTACTGATTTGGGTTATATCAGTGATATTGGCTGTTCCAGAAGCGATTGCATTTGACATGATTACAATGGAGTACAGAGGAAAGGATCTTAGAATTTGCCTGCTTCACCCCACGCAGAAAACATCCTTTATGATGGTAAGACACCAGCATTTATAAAACCACAGCTCTCCACATCAGTTCCTTGGATCTTCTCAACGTTGTGTGGATTGTAATGTGCACAAGTGTATGTGAAACACAGGTGAACAAAATGTTCATATGAAATGCTGACAAATTTCTGAAGTATGTTGCTTAGAAGAAGAGCATCCAGAAACTTGTCTTTTTGTGGGATTTGGGCTTATTATTGTCTTGTCCTGTCTTCTCATCTGTAATTTACATCTCATAAAGATGCTTTTCAGGACAGACCGACCAATTAGCTATAGCATACTTCCCAAAATGCTCAACACTCAACTCCTAACAATGTTTTTTCTTTTGTTTTCTTTCTAGTTTTACAAGCAAGCTAAAGACTGGTGGCTGTTTAGCTTTTACTTCTGTTTGCCACTGGCTATCACAGCATTTTTCTACACACTTATGACCTGTGAGATGTTACGAAAGAAAAGTGGGATGCAGATTGCTTTAAATGACCATTTAAAACAGGTAAAAATTTATCCCTGACAACTCTGCTGACTGTAAAGAGGATGACAATAATACTTTTACTGACTTTACTGCCACATAATTATTCCATTCTTGTATGATAACTTCAAGATTACTACTAAGGAGAAGTTTCCTAACAGTGGTGCTGCTGAACTTATGTACATGTATATATGTGTGTGTATATATATATATACATATACACACATGTATATGTATATATACATGTGTATGTGTGTATATGTATATATATATATACATACACCCTCAGAAACCTAAGATTCTAACTGACAATCGCAAACCTGTATTTTTCTTGTTTGGAGTTAATCCTTCAAGTTTTTAGTTTTTATTTCTTCTTTACAGTCATGAGAGATGAATATTTTGTAGTGAAAACTGAGGTTGTGCTGTACTCTAAAAGCTGGTGCTGTAAAATTATTAATTTTTTGAATTAATTTCATGCAGAACTGTAGTGAGATTAGCAGTATATGTTAGCAGAACAAAAAAACATTTCAGAATACATTCCAAGTTAGTAGTGCACCAGACACAAACATCATACGTCACTAGAATTAAACTACATTTGTACTATAAAGTGTATTTGTAATCCTTTCCTCTTACCTTGGTAAAGCTGTAATTGAAATCTCTTGGGGCATTTGAAATAAGACCTGAGATCAAAGCACAAGAAAATGTAGTTGGAAACAATCTGGTATTTGAAAGTCACTGGGGAGACAAATATCATAGAAATGTTCGGGTTGGAAGGGACGTTTAAAGGTCATCTAGTCCAACCCTCCTGCAATGAACAGGGACATCTTCAACTAGATAGGTTGCTCAGTGCCCTGTCCAACCTGACCTTGAATGTTTCCAGGGATGGGGCATCTACCACCTCCCTGGGCAACCTGTTCCAGTGTTTCACCACCTTCACCATAAAAAATGTCTTCCTTATATCTAGTAAATCTACCCCCTTTTAGTTTAAAATCATTACCCCTTGTCCTATTGCAACAGGCCCTGCTAAAGTTTGTTCCCATCTTCCTTATAGGCCCCTTTTAAGTAAAGGGGTAAATAAGGTCTCCCTGGATCCTTCTCTTCTACAGGCTAAACAACACCAACTCTCTCAGCCTTTCTTCATAGGAGAGGTGTTCTAGCCCTCTGATCATGTTTGTGGCCCTCTTCTGGACCCGCTCCAACAGGTCCATATCTTTCCTATGCTGGAGGCCCCAGAGCTGGATACAGCCCACCAGGTGGGGTCTCAGAAGAGTAGAGGAGGAGAAACACCTCCCTCGACCTGCTGGTGACACTTCTCTTGATACAGTCCAGGATATGGCTGACTTTCTGGGCTACGAGTGCACATTGCTGGTGCATGTCCAGGTTTTCATCCACAAATACGTTCTTCATTTTAATTTAAATGACTGTTTTCATGTTCATGATTTTTCATATTATTACTTATACTTTTTAAAATTAGAGATACAGAGAATCAGTGCAAGATATCTAAACCAAAAGAAAAGATAAAAGTACATATTCCAAGAAAATAAGGTATTCTGATGTTGTTCCAACTCCTATTTTGACAGGGGTTTTATCTTGTTTATCAAATATTTGGATATTCTGACAAAAACAATCATGAGATTCAGAAACTATAACACTGTTCTGTCCAATTTACTTTTTAAGAGGCGTGAGGTGGCCAAAACCGTGTTCTGTCTGGTACTTGTTTTTGCCTTGTGCTGGCTCCCACTTCACTTAAGCAGAATATTGAAGCTCACTATTTATGATCAGAAGGACCCCAACAGATGTGAACTTTTAAGGTGAGACTGTAAAAATAAAATACCCCTGTGCTGCTGACATTCTCTATAAGTGTGGCTGGATTTCCTAATGAACTAACTTATTTTGGGTGTCTGGAGTTCTCTCTGCTTCATCCAGGAGACTGGTCTCACTCCAGTAGCAGAGCCAGGAAATTATGAGGAATCCCATGAACACAGGGCTTCTGTCCTGTTTGCCTGTCTTCTGATCTCTTTTGGGACTGTCCTGCTCGCTTGTGGTGTTACATGGGTGGAGGGGGGATATCTGTCCCTGTTTTCCCTTTCAACAGAACAGCTAGGATTAAATCTGAGGAAAACCTTGTGAATGTTTCCTCCAACAAGTTAAGATGGTTCGATCTTCTGAAATTACATTAATTAGAATGGCCTACTGATTCAGACTTCATTACTGAGCACAGTTGTTACCTCCATGAGTTAATCTTGTTGATATAGGCCCCTTTACTATTATGTTTAATAGTTAGTCTTGATTGAGTGAAGCTGATTTTGAGAGAAAATGAGAAGCATCTCACTTACTTTAATTTCCACACAGCTTTTTTCTTGTGATGGACTACATTGGTATTAACATGGCTTCACTGAATTCCTGCATCAATCCAATAGCTCTGTATTTGGTGAGCAAAAGATTCCAAAACTGCTTTAAGGTAAGAGGCTGCTGGGAGCTGCTCCTTTTGTTAAAAGATTATGTCAGCAATAAAATTCATTCCATAACATGCACAGAGTGTTTTAAATGGTCATTACATTTTACTGTAATACCACAACAACTGGGTTGTGGTAGGTGTTTTCTCCCTCTCCTGCTGAAGCTACATAGAAATGAATTAAGGATTCACAGGGACAAAAAGAGAAAGCAAAAGAGAGGATTGTACAATAAGCCCTCTCGGCACCATACTAATCGGTGCTACATCACTTCCTGACTGGAGCTGGCACCCAGCCACATGGAGAGCACTGACAAAGCAGACTTAGACCGTGCTGCAGAATTTCACGTAGCCATATCCTCTGCAACCCAACGGGGAGGGCACTGACCCCAGGTTCCTCTATCGTGACCAAGCGCTTAAATCAGCAAGCAGTTCTGTAAGGCAGATGGTGTAAGTATCCACTTGTCCCCATCCACTGCCAACGTTTTATGAGACAGACCTGTTCATAGTTTTGCTTTGGTTTGAGTGAATAGTCCTGGGCACTAAATCTCCACGCAGAATTTGAGGCTCTGGATTGCATGTGGATTGCAGCTCATCAGTCCTTCAGCCTTCATGTCTTCTCAGAGAAATGTCCAGATTTGGTCTTTAGAACTTTTTTGTGGCCCCTGTCTTCAGACACTGTATCAGGGTTCTTACATTGCCTGCTGCAAACTCTTAGGTTTTTCTTTTGTTGTAAAGCATTTATTTAACCATTGGCCCCTGCTAGGCTTATTCCCTAACTGTGCAAATTTCTTACTGGATATGTCTTTTCATCAGAAGCCAGTCAGCTCTGCACTTAGTGTTGTTGGGGTTTTTCCCCCGTAATGCAACAGCACGCGTTACATATGCTTTAGTGTCAGTCTTGTCTTCCCTGTTTTCATTACCGGTTCCCATGGGAGCTGAGAGCACCTAAGAGATGTGATCCTGAGCATGGTAACAAGTAAGTGTGCAGGATCCCAGATGGACTTCCAGCACTCAAAGGCCAGTCAGTAGCATCAGCAAAAGGTCTGCAGTACATCTAGTAAATGTCTGAAATGTATGTAGGTTTTCATCATTCTCCTTCTTAGATCCCTTTTTTCCCCGCAAAAAAAAATCAATAACAACATCTTGCTTAGAAAGTATGGATTACAGTGCCTACATATTTTTCCAAGAAAGATTATGAGACAAAGGACAATAAGTAGTCTTATTTTATTTTCAGATGCATTTAGAATTGCAGACCAGACTCAAAGCAGTACCTGGTGGGGCCATTATTATATATAACTCAGTATAACTCTTCCTGCCCTCCAGTGCTCAGGTTGGTTGCTAAAGGGGCACCCCAGAAGTTAGTGGCCACTTGAGCAATGCAGAGCTTAACCCTCTTTCTTTGCTTCCATTGTAATGCCAAAATGGCACACTTGACATTTCTTACAGTATGGCTGAAGAAGGGGAGCATTTCAGTGCATTTTGCCACATGTGCAAAACAAAATGATGTAAAATACTTATTCTTTTTATTTTAACAGTCATGCTTGTGTTGCTGGTGCCAATCCAAAGACCTGTTGTCCCTGGAGGAAAGGCAGTCCTGTTTAAAGTTCAAAGCTAACGATCACGGATATGATAATTTCCGCTCCAGTAACAAGTACAGCTCTTCATAAAACAAGCATAAAAGGTATATTCTCTTAAATTAATGCTGGTGCCTTTTTAAGTGAAAGTGGCAATCACTTTTAACGAGACGGTAACGCTTAGAAAAATCTAGTTTTGTGTTTGCACAAAAAAATCCATTAAAAAAAATAATTGCCCCCAAACTGTGTCACATTCAAACTCATGGACATTTATAAAATTGTCCTGTATAGAACATGAAGAAAAGTGTAGAAAGTCATTGTTAGCACTTGAATACTTCTGAATCAGCACTTCCAAATGATCCTCACTTCCTGCACATTAAATGATCATTTGTATTCGCTATAACAGTTGTAGGAACTGAAGTCACAGTAATTACTAGGCAGTATAATATAACACTAATTGGATCAAGCCATTATTATGTATAACTCAATATATTATCCTTTATAAAGCAGATTAACCACCATCACTATTGCAGGTTTTTTTAAATAAAACATGAAATACTTTGTAACAGAAGTTTAAATGTAAAAAAGTAGCATTTTTATTGGGGGTATTGTAGAGGTAGCTAATGAAAATACTAAAGAATACAGTCCAGTTAAAAGTGCATTTCACACTGGTAACTGTCTTTACCTTCTATTGTTAGAAGAAACCTCTGAAGGCCTCTATAAATGCCATTTTGTAACCACCTTGTGTGTTCACTGCATTTGGCAGCCCTTTGGGTATGGTCCATTTCACTGTTTCCACGTTATTCATGTTTAATGACAGCGGAGGGGAGAAAAACACCAAAAGCAAAAATTAATACTACTAGAACCATACAAATGATGGCTAGTATTGGAAACTAGCTATTTTTAACTCAAAATAAATTGATTATATCCCATGTAAACAGTGGGCCTTCAAGATCCTGATGTTTCTTTACTCAAAATACTTTTGCAACAATTTACAACTGTTTTTGCAATCCAAATACTGTCTTGGGGCAAAATCCTTTAGAAATAGCAGGTGGAAAAATGTAACCAAGGAAAACAGAGGGAGAATTTGAACTTCTATTTTCATTTAGATTTAAATAGTCATAAAGAAAATAATGCACAAACTGTACTTCTAGAGAACAGTACTATGTAGCACACTTGTCTTCATACTGTTTTAAAATATGTTCTACTTCTGTAGTTCCATATTTATGGGCTTAAGAAGATGTGTGATTAGTTTCTGCTTCTGTATATAGTTTAGTGAAGCGTAATTAACTATAAATATTAAAATATGGGCAGGACCCTGTGAGAAAACAGAAAGATAAAGATGCCTGTAGTAAACATGATGGGTGTTGCCAGGAGCAATACACATTTTGTACATACATGACAGGTCATTCTTCGGCTTTTCATTTCCTATTAATTTGTTACAGATGTCCCCAAAGACTTAATAACGTATTTTGTGCACTAAAGCATGAGTTTTTCAAGAAAAAATATTATATAGCATGCTTTTATAAAAGACATGTTTTCAATAGGCATGGTATTTTATTATAATAAAAATATTTATCAAAACTCAGGATTTTTTTTTTAATTTCCAAATTTCACATGTAAGGATTTTTGCCTTTTTTTCCAGACTTGATTAACTTCACATTTTTTTAATAAAAAGTGCCTTAAATATGCTCAGGATGAAAACAGTTTTCATTAAAAAGTTAAGCTGATGTTACCTTAGATGGGTTTCATCTCATCTGACTTTAGGTAGCTGCAGCTACCTTGCAGACAGCTAAAAACAGGAGAGGTGAACCCCATTCCTGGTGTTGCCCCATCAAAAGCTAGTAAGTGTATGCTTGTATAATCAAGCTAAGGACCTATGCACATGCATTTGAGCATGGGCATGTGTATGTGAATATGTGTGCAAGTGTAGATGTTGTCTACCGTTAGGTTGCCGTTACCACCTTTCTGCAGCACATGCACCCAACTGCTACAATGCTGAAGTTTTATAAATATAAATCTATTTAAAGTTTTGTCCGTTACATTTTTACCTTAACTTTCATGGTAACTTCTCATGGTAAGCCATGAGTATCACTTCACCCTGCCTGCATCTATTTCTGTGAAATACATTTCATCTGTTAAGGATGGAAAATCAATTAAATCCTAAGTTTGATACTGATCAGTGTTATTTTCATCAAGTTATAGCGTTACAATATTGTACATGTATATTATTATTGTTATTTAAAATATAGCTGTTGTATTGGCAAATGTGTAACATATTTTTCATTTTTTCCTGGACTAATTCTTTGTTAAATGAGTCCTGCTAAGTCAGACATTTAGGTTTTGCAAATAAAGACCATACATACTGCCTGCTTTTTGGAGTTAATGTATACATATTAGTACACATATTGTCTTTTTTGCAGTATTTTTCAAAGCAGTATTTTTACTGAAGCTCTCATTTCCTGTAATAAAAATTTTCAAAACTTCTGCTCTAATACAGTTAAAAGAATACACAGGAGAGAGCTCCAGTGCATCTGTGTTCTAGCTAAGATCAAATCTCTTAATACTGAAGACAGGCATTTTCTAAAGACCTCAGCACAGACCTATTCCTCCATCTACTGGAATCAATCAATGTTTTAATCATTCGATTCAGTTAGAGGAGAATTAGGACACAGCAATATCTCTTCAAAAAACCTAGGTGACGTTTGCTACCTTGAATAAAAAAAGTTAAAAGCTAAATAGTCTTTTTTTTTTTTTTTTGACAAAAGAGTTGTTTAGAAAAGTCAGGAAAAGAGGGTAAAATCTGCTCATGGGGTAAAACAGCCTCAAACAGGGAGTTGCAGGTAGCAGAACTGCAGAGAGGCACATGTGTTTTTATAAGAGTTCAATGTAGTTGCCCAGAGTAGTGTGACAGAGTAAGAATTATCTGTCCCAATGGCCTGAAGAGTTGACACAGAATAGCTTGAGATGAAAAAATAAACTTGTAAGAAACTGCATCACAGGCCTGTGCTTTGGCCTTCAGGTAGTAGCTAGATTTTACTTCCCCAGCTGCTCTGAATTCTGCCTGCACACAGCTCTTGGAGTTAGAGAGGGCATTTCAGACTGGGTGGGCTGAACTGATACACTGGTACTACACCTCAGAGAATCAAATGCAAAATTTGATGGTTATGGAGCATCTGCTCTGAGTTGTGGCATTTCACTGTCCAACACAGCTCTTAAATCAACACAGTTGGCTTAGCAAGAGAATGTTGTATGTACTGAAGTAATGTTAAAAGGATTTTTTTTAATTGTTCTGTATGGCTGTGTAAAATAATTCTATATTTCATTTTCTGTGGTCACTTAAATAGCAAGTTCTGTGGTTCAGACAGTGTAAACATACTAAATTACCAATAAAATATTTGTAATTTTGACTCACTGCAATAATACGTCTGACCTTTTTTCTTCTACGAGGTCCCATTTAATTGTTAATGATGTAGAAAAGAATTAAGCAATTCAGAAGTAAAAATCAAAGCTTATGAGTGGGATAGTTTTATATAGCTGAAAACTGGAGTGAGTTCAGACTTGCATACGCATTGCAAAATTGTCTGATGTTTGTTGGAACAATCAGTCATGCCTGTCTTTGTTCTGTTTGGTTTTGCTCAAAATGTCAGTTGCAATCTCTTCTCTACACACCCATATATAGTCACAAATCCTCCTATGTTAGGGACATCACAAATAAAAGGCATCAAACTTTTAGTTCATTAATTCAGAAGTGCATGCACTCAATGCTGGAATATGCCTCATGAAAATCATTATCCCTTTCTATGCTGACCATAATTTTGTGCATATTTCAATTTACCTTTTCTTAAAGCAGTGGAAAATGATATCAGACTAAGTATGCTGTAGCTTGTCAAATATATAACTGTATATGCTTGTAGTATCTGTACATCCCAAAACATGTTTGCTGCTACTGTTGATTTATTTCAAATAGTTTTCCTTCTGCTTAATTGGTGGCCTGATGCATCCATATAGATTTGTGTTTTTTCATGGTCCCAGGACCTATAGCACATAATTTTGGGTTTCCTATACCTGGAATAGAAGCCCCTGTAGGGATGGGATCTCTTTTAAGTAAATATTCTACTCAGTGTCTGTCATGGCCTCTTCACTTCCTTTCCCTCATCTTGGTCCTCAGTAATGCTATGGTCTGAATTCTTTGCCAACTGCTCATTACAAAGAAGCATTTTTTGCATATTACTTCTGAGATCCTACAGGTAGGCTATAGTCTTCACAGTCCAGCTAACTTACTCCCTTGTCACAATTCATTTTTCTAACATCCACGGTTTTATCTATTGCAGTCTTGGCTCTTACTTTTAGGGGATTAACTGCAGCTTGTTGTTTTTCTAAACACACCAGAACTTAGATAGCAACATGGATAACATGTAGCTTACATTCTTCAAACACTGGCTCACTCAAACAACTCTTGAGATGGGTAGATTGGGCACTCTGGTGTTGGAGCAGGATGGTCCAATTGGCAACCCTTGGCTGGGTCTGATCTATAGAGGGGTTCACTTTTTACTGCACCTTCCTGCAGCCTGCTGCTCAGACCATCGTGTTCTTGTAGTCTGCTCAAGAAGGCCCAAGAGTTCTCCACGTACATGCAGTGCACTTCTGTTCAAATTTCAATCCAAGTTGCTGAACAGCTGTCCACATCAGAAGATCAAGGGAGACAAAAATGGGTCGAAATTAGTCTTCTGTGTTCTGCTGGTCATCTTTCTTCTCAGTCAGCAGTGGTAAGATTACCGTATTACATAGCAACAGTAGTCACATGGTTTATTGGCTTGCAATTGCTAACTTAAAAGTGCTGTTATTAAATAAAACCCTGGCATCTATTTGGTCTTGTCAGTCTTTCAAAGTAATCTCATTTAGCTGTGAAGGAGGTCCCAAATCTCACCATCACCAGTGAAAAAACACCACCCCCTCATTTATCTTTCCTTCTCTTGAAAATTATCACTTAGAAAGAAAATTCTATCATAATTAAAAGTAAAACCTTCAGAAATTTATATTTTGCCTCAGTAATCAGTATCCTAAACCTCCATGAAATCTCAGTGACAAGCCAAAGATGTCCTGATTGTGGGAAGTAGTATCTGGAAGGAATTTTACTGTAGTGATGTGGTAACTAGTTAGATCATACCACTCAGCAGGGGGATACTTATGTTACGGGATGTGAGGCTGCATCAAAATTTTCAAAACAGTAATGTAGAAAATACCACAATACCTAGATGATGCCCGTCAGTGGATATCTACAGTTAGAACTTCAGTGTTGCCATGAAACTTCCCATCCTCTGTAGCCCTCCTAGAAGAGTGCCCTGAAAAAAGTGGGAGTCAAAACCTGACACCCAGTAAAACCTGAAAGGAAACACTGGTAATGAATTAGGGTAACCATACCTTCACAAACTACATTCTCCAAAACTTGCTTCTACTTGTTCTGCTCTTGGGGGAGCTGGATTCAGGGAAGCATTTGTTGCCCTTTTACCTTTTCATAACATTAATTTCCCAAAGTTTGCATTAGTGGCTTACAAGTCTGGTTACGTTGAAGAAACAGATGGTGAAACCAGGGGAGACAATGGCTCTCATTTGAAGGTACCAGGAAAAAGAGTGACAGATCCCCAGGATGCTCACATCTTCAGAAGAAGGATGGGTTCAACGCTTGCCCAGTCTTTGCAGGGGCAGGAGAGAAACATGCCAAGCTAATAATAATTAAAAAAAAAAGGCGGATTTGGTAAGTTTTAGGTGGAGCTGCAAGTGAGATGTCAGAACTCGTACAAACCGGATTTGTTTTTTTTGATTAAGCTAAACTGTGAAAAGTATAATTGCTAATGGATGTTCACAGGACCAGACTGGAGCTTGCCAAAGGTATAGGAAGCTTTTCCCTGAAATACACGTACAGCAGGTAGCATGTCCTACAAATTTGGCCCCATTGGTCTTCTTAACTTGCTAGCATAGATGTAGTGTGAAAGGTTCATTTCTGCTGTATTTAAGTACCTGACATCTGCAGTAACCAGACACATACACTTTTGATGAATATTTAATGTATACATATGTATTTATATAGTTATACCTCTAGATGTAGAAATAAAATATATTACATATTATCTAATACAAATTCTGTGATATACAGAATATTTTGCATTAGTTTTGTCTGAAAAAGTTGTTTCAATAAAATCAAGCATTTTTACAAAACCATATTGGTCTGAAAAAAAGCCTAGCCCGCTGTCTTTAAAAAAAACCTTCTAATGTGTTCTATCACTTTGATCTCATATTTTGAATTTTAAGGGTTTTTTTAATATGTTTTGAAGCAATCCTACATTAGTTTGTGCTGTAGTATGAGTAATGTAAACTATGCATGTCACACGTCAACTATGAATGCCTGCCTAACTATTTGACTAGTCTATTAAATTAAAAAATTTTGTTCATAAGCATTAATAATAAAAACCACTGAGTACTGACAGAAATATTTTTGTTGATTTCTGACTGGATATGGGTTCATAATAATAAAAGTTTGAAATACTGACAAATCATGCACTATGCACACCAGTAATTTAAATATTTTGTAACTTTGAATTTTTGTACCTTTTATGACCATTTTATGATAACAGAAAAGCTTTTTTTTTCCCCTTTTTTTTTTTTTTTTCCCTTAGGAGCGGGAAACAGACTGTTTGTTTAAAATCAATGGTGGTTGAAACAACCACTGATAGGCTGTTTCAACCACCTCCATAGCTTATGAAGACACTTCCTGTAGGACTAACTACTAAAATTCTCGTGTTAAATTTGTTTAATCAAATTTCATATTAAAGAACAGACAAAGAACATGGCAAACTCCTTAATAAATGCAGCTCATTATTTAATATCTTGGAAGCATTTGATCTTTATAAAAGTGTTCATACTTAAGCTATGTCACTTAGAAATGTCTTCATAGGAAAAATAATGTGTCACAAATAGGTGAGCTCATATGATATTTGTTTACATATGTATGTAATTTAAGAGAATTTGACAAATTATTTTTTAGCTGACTAAAAAAAATAAATTGATATTGTTATATTTAATATGCAAGTCAAATGCATTTAAAATCCTCTATTTGTAAACATATCTATGCATTTATGTGTTTTTACCTCTGTTTGTACATACACACAAATATATAAAACTTACATAAGCCAACATGTTGGTCACAATAAACGAAGAAAAAAAATAGAGAGAAGGTATAGTTGGGAGTAAAAATATCAGAAATTTCTAGTATATATGATTTGCTGAGATTTCCACTGTGTTTTTGTCTACTCAAGAGCTTACAGCTTTCATAGAAAAATAACTAAGTTTTCCAACTATGCAAGGGCTGACCATGATTTCCAATGAGTTGTAAAACCTGGACCACAATCACGTTTCACGGCACTCTTATAGAAGAGCAGGATTGCCAGCCGTGGGCTCTTGGCCAAATTCCAGTTTAAATAATTACAATCTGCTTCCTCTTCCTCTCTCTTTCCATCAACTGCAGCATGGCTTAGAAGAGCATACTGCCCTGTTCTACAGTTTCACACTTTGCATGGAGACATCTGCTCTGTCTCACGCTGGGTATGACTGCATTTCGATGCTAGAAAATGGGAGTCTTCCAAATCCTTTGTAATTTTTTAGAGTATTTGGGTGTGTTTCAGAATGACAAGCAGAATTTAAATGTAAAATCAGTATCTTAATGCTCTGAGTTTCTTTCAGTATATGTCAAGTCAATGTTAAGTAGATCTAAATCATTCCTTTTTTTATTGACTCTGTTAAGGAGTTTTATAAACATATATTTTAAAAGGCTTTTAAATCTCTGTGTATCTTTTATTTGTATAGTTAGAAAGATTTATTATGATCTGGAATCCATTAAATAGTACTCAAGTACTTTGAATAGGCATTAGGCATGTCTACAAGATTGAGTGTAGAAACCCCGGAGCTGCAGAGCTCAGTGTGCACCAGGCTCAGCCTAAGGTAGTTGCATTGCTTCCAGAGCAGACCAGGCTAACTTCTGTCCAACTCTAATCCTGGGTAGAGTGAGCTAGTGTCAGTCTGCTTCCATCCATGCAGGTGGACTCTAAGTGATGTACATCTACTTACTAAGGCAAGAGTGTTTGAATCATTAGACTGTACAATTATAGCAAGATCTTCATCATTTATTGGCTTTATTAAAAACAAACAAACAAAAAAAGCATCTTGTTGTTTGTTTATATTCAGAAATTTCAGAATTCCCAATGGAAAGCAAAGTATTTTCCAACCAGTGATATTTATGAAGTAAAAGATGGCTTGGAAATTAACTGGATTTGATTTATTTGTTTGAAAGAATCAGCAAAGAACTGGCAATATTGATTTTAAGGTATTTCATTACTTAAATGCACTTTTGGAGCATCTGACCGATAAGGAGAGGTTGAAACAGCTGGGACTGCTTAGCTTGGAGAAGGGAAGGCTCAGGGAAGATCTCATCAATGTGTATAAATACCTGATGGGGAGGAATAAAGAAAATAGAGCCAGGCACCTTTCAGTGATGCTCAGTGAACAGAGGCAATGGGCAGAAATTGAAACACAGGAAATTTCATTTATAAGAAAAATCTTCTGTAGTGGAAAACTGGAACAGGTTTCCCAGAGAGGCTGTGGAGCTTCCATCCTTGGAGATACCTAAAACCTGATGGGGCACAGCCCTGAGCACCCTTCTCTGTAGGTGACTTTCTAGGAGTGGGGCATTGGAATAGATGATCTCCAGAGGCTCTGCCAACTTCAACAATTCTGTGATTCAAATGTAATCTATTCTATCAAGTATGTAATTCCTATCTGAACTTAGAAAAGCTGCCCCTGTCAGAGAATGGCCATATGTCAGACAGGTAGGTTACTGCATTAGAAAAAAGGGGAGATCCCTTTTTGCCCTTACGCATTCCTATTTCAGTGTTGGTCAAGTCTTTTCATGAGTCACTTTTTCTTTGACTACAAAGATATTGGGGGCTCATAGCTGAATAACTGATGTTTTGATATGCAGCACTGAGTAAGAATAGATGTACTTATGACAAGAAGAGTCGGTGGACATTTTGGAAAGCTTGTCTTACAGGGCATCAAAACTGACTTCCTTGTGGGATAGCTGGACAGGTGAAGTATAATAAATGGAAGTTTGCCAGGAAAAGATGTGTTGATTTGTAAGAGAACTGACAGGACCTTCTCAGAACAGGCCCTTCAGGGCTGTAATTTTTTTAACGGTACCGTGGGAGAACTATGCTGTAATTGACATGTGGATTTTATGAGAGATGAACAAGTTAAATTGCACTGAGTGATTTAGTTTAGTTTAGTTTAGTTTAGTTTAGTTTAGTTTAGTTTATGTTAGTTTATTGTGGGCAAATGCATGTCAGGTATAGTGCTAATAATACTAGGTGGGTATGTTTACTTTTTAGTTTAAAATATTCAAAGTCTCCATATTTTCTTTCTGAAGAATGTCTACCCTTTTATATACTTCAACAGGGATTAAGTTATAATAGTGTCTCTCATTGAATTAACTTGCACAGTAAATATGAATCCCTGATCTCTCAAGATTTTCTGAATAATTTTTTTCTATAACCTAAGATGAACCCAGTGCTTTGGAGGGTAAGAAGCAAAAGAATATCTTATTTGTAAGGTGAGATGTGATAACATATACACTTTCCTCCATTTTAACCCATTAAGATTTGTATGCATTTAGAGTGACCTTGAAGTAATAATTCTGTTGTTCAGAAACCTTAGATTTTTCTGGACTTCTTGAAAAGAAGGAAGGAAGTTGTGAAACTCATATGTATACAGATGTCAAGTACAGTTAATGAAGATAAGCAGATGCATTCCTTAAGACTAATTAAACAAGAGGAGGGAGCATGTTGTCCACTTTGATTAAGAATTTTCTCTTCAAGCTCCCTACCTGACAAGTCATGTCAGTTCCTTCACATCATTTTTACCAATATGCTTTTAAAATTATTCCTTAAAATATATACCACATTAAAACCACCACCAGACTTCTATGTAATACAGGTTTATAGATTTGCAGCTGCAACTGCTACTTAAGATTGTGACTTATTTTGATGTAACAGGCACACAATAGATGCTGACAAACTACTACACAATATTTGAAAGATATTAAAAGTGATATCAAACAGGCAATCTACAAAATATTTATTGTACATATGACTGTCCTTTCAATATGTCCCAGAATGAGATTTTTCTCTTTTTACAATGGTAAAAACATTAAATAATATTTACACATTGATCTGTTAGCACCCGATGATCTTTCCTACTTGTAGCAGTGTACACTAGCCTTTATGAAGTTTCACACTGTTGACTGCAGACCACCTTACTGGTCTCTGATTCATCAAGAGAGTTTTCAATTCTAATAGCATCTTCCAGTGTGCTTCCATATTCTGTTTCATATGCAGGTCATTGTGTAGACCGTGTATCATCCATCCAAGTCAATTGTAAAAGTACTGAACAGAACCATGTCCTCAAATGATCCTTGCAAAATCTTACTTGAAACGATCTGCCAGCTTGACTGATATAGCTCCTATTTAGGGATGGATTTAAAACTATGTGAGTATAGAAAAACCTTACAGGGATTACTTTTTAGATACATCTTCTTCACAGTGTTCACAGGGACATCATGTGAGACAAGGTCAAAAGTCTTGAAAAAGCCAAAGTCTAACCTCTAAGTTACTCAGTCCTTCTGTCTCATGTAAATCAAATACATCACGCCCCAGCCACCATTACATATACAAGATCTCCTGCAAAGACCCTTCTTTCTGTTCCTGTTCGTGTTGTTTCCAAGTAATACTGTGGTGGTGGCTTCTGCTGAAACTACTTTCCTGCATGAGTTTGGATTGTAAGACACAATAAGGGGGAAATGGAAACTTAATCCTATGGCTGCAGTGGCTATCCCAGCAAGACACCTCTTTTAAAGATCTGTCCTCTGGGACGTCCCTTTCTCTGAAGTAGAAGACAAGCAGAATTGGTGTCCTTGTCACAGCTACTGCTTTGAGCACAGTTGACTGGAGGTTCTGGGCCTGAAGAAATAGCTTCTTATTTGTGTGCGAGGGACAGGATCCGCAGCGCTGAACTGAGTAGCATTCAAAGGATCTGTGTTCAGGGAAGGGATGGGAGTTTGGAAATCTGTTCTCAGGGCAGCTCGCTCAGTTGCTGAAACTACAACAGGAAAACTTTCTTGCACAAAAAAGACAGGGGGAACAGTTTCTGATGGAACGTTTCTATGTAGATTATTATATCCTGTCGCTCATGGTCCTCAGGTTTTAAAAGGCACAGTAGCCCTCGTAGTCATGGCATATGACCCTTAATATAACACAAAAACCACTTTGAGGTGCCGCAGGATTTCTCAGTGGCATTCTACTGCCACATGTCTGTTAGATATGCATTGAGCACTGGTGTGGACTCCATAGGTTCACACACTAATATCCCCATCAAACACTGGAGGACACTTCAAATGGAGATGGATTTAGTTTCTTCCAAAACTAATCTACTTTGAAACCACTGAAATTGGTCTAAGAACCAAACCAAATCACAGCAACTGAGGAAAATGGAGGGATTTATTGATATTTAACTCAGCCTACCGCTCTGAACCAAACTGCTGTAGACAGAGGCAGAAGCACTTCCTTTAGGAAGACTGATTCATGAGGCACCTAAAATTTAGATGCAGATTATTCCTTTAGCCTACCTCGATTTAACCCACATATGCTTTCACTGTATTTATACCCATCCTCAGCCTTCTCACCTCTCTACTTTTTCTGTAATTCCATTTTATTTTTCAGATTATTAAAGTGTTTCTATACTTGCATTTAGCGACAGAGGTCTAATTTTAATTCTGCGTTTTCATTGCATATTTATGTATTGAGGTTGTTTATTTGGGGAAAGCTTTTTAGGATGATGTTGTAAAGTTCCAAGTGACTATAATATCTAGGAAACCCTTGTTTAAGGCATCCCTATCCCACACAGGTATCATGGAATCAGAGAATGTGTCTCAAAAATTCCAGGGATGAGATCCATTGATACAAATAATTACTTGCATGTTGCAAATATTTATTTGGAGTAAATAAAGAGGAGAGAGGTTCTGGTGCAATGACTCACCTACTGACTGAGATGATAAACAATTATGAACAACTGTGAAAAGGTCTCTGTTAGATTTTTGTTATTTCAGGTTTTCACAGGAGAGTTATCCATTTTCTTGTCATCTATTTCCTCTTCTCAGTATAAATAATGCCACAATAAACCCTCTGTTCAATGTTTCTCATTAAATGATACATGCAGGAACATCACATACATCAGAGCCAAAAAACAGCTAAAATGCCCAGGAATAGTGTGTCATAGTGTGGCTAATACAGTAAGGGAACCAGACACCCTGTAATGTCTCAGCTATCACTGGTGTCTGGATACATTAAACAGTTTAAAATACCACAGTCTTCATTAAATAGGGAAACACTTTATTGCAACCATTTTTTTAGTACATGACAACGTACTTGCTTAGGGTCTGCATTGAACGGTACATACATTCAACAGCTGCACAACCCTGGTTTGTGTAGAGCCAGTTCCACAAGGAGCAGCATAGCCATGTTACCACAGATGATTGACTGGCTCTTGTGCATGACATGGTTAATTAGCCTGAACTCATCACCAGAACAGCACTGCTGTACTGCTTATCAGATCTAAGGTAGCATCATTCCTATGGCATGCCATCTAGATACAGATACCAGCTCTCTCAGAGAGAGCACAGTAAAGGATGGACATATCCATACAGTCATTGATAAAGGGCAGAAGAACTCAAATATCATTGTCCAGTCTGATCTTATCAACGACAGAGTCCACAGAGTTTCACAGGGTTATTTCTGCTTCAGGATAAGTAGTCAAAACTTGTCTTTAGAGAAATGCCAGTGATGCCACACTTCTTTGGTGTGACTTGGCCACTAATTTAATGGATTGTTAAGAAAAAAAGTGCTTTGTTTCTTGTTTGGATTTTTAGCTTCACCTTTTTGACAGAGGAACTTGTCAGACTTCTGACTGCTGGACTGAACAGCTCTTTGCTATTTGTCCTGCTTTTGTGTACCATGACAAGTTATCCTTGAGTCACCATGTTGATAAGCTAAGTAGATTGAACTCCTGGAGATTTTCCAGGTCTTTAATATTCCCATGGCTTTTCTTTGACCCTTCTCCAAATTATTAACATTTATCATGAATTCTGAGCACTAAAACTGGACACGTTATTCCAGTAGCAATTGCTTCTCTGCCAAATGCAGCAATGACTTAACCTTCCACTCCTGTCCAGTGTATATACCCAAGGATAGCGTTTGCCTTTTTGTGTTCATGTGGTCTCAATAAAGGGTCATAACATTCCCTCTTCAGAATCATTACTTCACAGGAAAGACCTTGCTCCTGTTTTCATGGCTTGTATTTTTGTTCCTACATGTTAGACCCTCTATTTGGTTGTACAGAAATGTCATTTTCTATTCTTGTTTACCCAGGGTCCATGGACACTCTTTATCCCTGATCTGGCTCTTCTTAATTTTTCACTCCTGTTAGCTGTGTGTCTTCACCAAATTTTGTCAGACAAAACATTATGCCCTTTTCCCCAGTCATTAGTAAAAATGCTCAATGACATAGAGCCAAAAATAGCCCCTCTGGCATATTATGGAAAACATAGTTAATCAAACAAGTCACAAATGCATTCTTATTTACAATTATGTATGGAGATAAACAGTTCTTCATCATTGTAATACATGCTATATTGACCTGTTTTTCTGTAGTGTGTTAATGAAGATGTCACACAGTGCCAAGTCAAACCTCTACTAGAAGATTTTCAGTTTTCCAACCAAAGTAGAATCTTCATTCAAAATATTCAGTAACTTTGCAAAAATATATTTATCTTGGTTTCATTGATTGAAATTAATTATATCAACCTTTCTTAATATTTATTAATCAGTGTATGCAAAGTCATCCATTATTTGGCCTAATACTGTGGTCTGGATGCCACACCTGCATTATCCAGGTCTGTTTTTTTCTCCGTTTTCTGTTTGAAAATAATGGCACAGTGTTAGCTTCTCTTCAGTCCCCTGGAAATTCCAAGGGTTCTTGAAAATCAGCACCAGACACTCTTTATACTAATGTCAACACTAATCTTGACAAGAGTTTGATTATAAGATTATTAGAACTGCTGTCTTAAAATCATGTGATGTCTTGCACCTGTTGGCTATCCTTAGTACCACTGGAGGATATTAAATCATCATCACCTAAGATGAAGACATCATTAATTTTTCTCCCCGGTCCATAATACAGGACTGTATTTATGGATAACTCTATTTATGGAATGCTTCTGCCTTTTCTGTGTTGGCCATTGCAATTCTGTTAGGGTCATCCAGCCTTCATTATTCTTATCACTGGTTTTGTTTGGATCTACCCAGAAAATACTTTAACCCAGATGATTCCTCTTCCATTCCTTAATCTTCCTTCATTAATTTTCTTTATGTGCTGGCTTCTATGCTGTTTGCTGATACCACTCATAAATATGTCTTCTTTTTTATTTGTTCTGCCCTGATTTCTCTTACATTGACTGCTTCTTTTCTTAGATACAACCTTCTGTCTTCTTTGGAGAACTGTAGCTTTTTCAGCATCTAATAAAATATTTCTAAGCAGGTCCTAGTTATCATTCATATTTCTTTTTGCATTATTTCTTCTGTGTATATGTATCATATGGAATGATAAGATACACTACTATGCATACAACTAAGACATGCAGACTGAATGGCAATGGCTGTCACTCAGATGAATCAGGCCTCCTGCCACTTCAACCATCTGCCAGTGGACCAGCACAGGTTTAATGGGAGCAAAGAAACTCAAAAGGATCCACTTGCCATTGCTTTGTACAGAAAGCAGTGAGCCCCCATGTGAGAGACGAGACAAACAACCTGGGAAAGCAAAAGTTGAGGCTGATTGAAGAAATGCCTCAAACACTCGCAAGACAAAACTATGAGTCACAGGGTGCCTTCTGTGGAGGCCCAAGCTGATAACGCTGCCCGATGTAGCTGGGGGAGAGAGCCCTGTGGAGACAGGACGGCTCTGCCCTGGGGCACCTGGGCAAATTTCAAGGGCCATGTGTCCAGTGAATGAACTTTGCTTCATTATCCACAAAATGCATATTAAAGTTGACATCCCTCAATATGCTAACGAGGGCTGTCATGATCATGCTAATGACATCATCCCATGAAACACCTTACCCCTCCCTGTACATGGGATATGTAGCTATGTGGGTCGACCTAGGGGATGGACCCAAGGAAAATGGGTATAAATCAAAGGGGGGAAGAAAGGGCTCTCTCTCTCTCTCTCTGCCCCTCTCCCTGCCCCCCCGACCGTCTGGAGAAAGCAGTGAAGCGAAGAAGACAAATGCCCGCGAAGAAGACGGCCGCCTCCTGGAACCCTCGCCGGCGGGATCAGCGCAGGAACCCAGACTGGTGATCTGTATTCCCCCATTCCCTATATCTCCCTCTTTTCCTTTTTCTATTAAGAAATGCAAAGCATGTTATATTGCTCGCCACAACTTGCTCTGTACTTAGCCAATTATCATGTGTTCAATTAGTGCATTGTAGGTAGTTAATAAATGCTTGAACTTGGAGACTTGTTGTCCGCTCCAATTGGGGATTTGCGAATCTGAGTCACTTGTCCCCCTCGTCGGAGCGGGACGTGACACCCCATCACTACAGAGTAGTACCACCATCATGTAAGCAAAGACGTAGAGGAATGTTGTGCTAGAACTGAGGAAATAAACTCACAAATCCATGGCATTCAACAGTTACATCTTCATAAGATGCAACACAAGACCGGTGTCAGACATGAAAACAATTTTTATTTCTACTAAAAAGTAGTTGTGGTCCTTGGTAATCTTTTAAAATAAAATGTGTTATTTGTGCATGCCACGTTTTCACCTCTGTAGGAAAAAAATGGCAACTTTGTTATTTAGATTTATTGCCTGCTTTGAGGCAATGAGAAGAAGCAACAAAAAAGAAAGAAAAATTTCTCATACAGGATTGGTTTTGGTTTTATTCTAATTGTGTTAAGAAGATGCTTAGACACATATCTGAAGTCTGCAACTCACCTTTCTGTCTGATCCCAGGAAAGGGCTCAGTATCATTCTGTTGTTTTTCTTGGCTCCACATATCTAGGCTGCCATCACGCACATTTGCTGTAGCACCTCTGTGTGATTTCAGGAGTTACAAATCCCAGTTGTCTTTTGATGTGTGACACTAGCATTCTTCCAGTTAGCCTTTCATTCCAACTTGGTTTCTCAGCACCGGGCTTCCTGGAAGACCAGCACGGTGACAGAAATCAGAGGCACCGGGTGGAATTAATCTCCACTAACTTTAGATGTCTGCAGTGCAGATACCTACATTTTTGATAGTCATACTAGGTTTGCTTTTTAGTCAGTGGAGAAGAAGAGGCTTCCTCAGACTGAGGTCCATTTTACCTGTTTTGGGGATCTGTACTAGAAGACCAGAGGGGGCCTACTATTCTCCATCTTAGCTGTGTTGGAGTTTAAGGGGAATAGCTCAGATGTAGATGTTCATATTTGGTTCAAGGAATATCACTGATGACTTACAGTTGCTGTATAGGTAGATGAATGATTTGCTTAATATCAACAGAGCTGTGAGCCTTAGCTCTTGTTCCCCCAGTGTGTCAACATCTTGCCTAACTCGGCACATGAACTTCTGTGTGGAGCTTGAATTTTACATTGAAGAGGAGCACAAAATATGTTGGGAATTTTTCACATGGGTGTAAGTTTAAAATAATATAAAGCATTTTGCACTACAATTTTAAAATGTTGCAATAATCTCTCAAAGATATCTGTATTTTCCTTCTCATACCTCCAGCTATAGTGAGGTATGCCTTCAGCAGTTAAAGTCCTAAAACCACAACTTTTGTTAAACCTGGAAAGTTTTATTTTGAAAGAAGGATATATAGAGATCCTTAGAACAGAATACCTATAGTGATAATTGTTACTAACTACTAGAATGATTTAGCAACTAGCTGATACAAAAAATGGAGAATAAAGTGAAACATAAGCACTTACTCATCTCCAAATAATAAATTTAGCAAACTAAAACCTCTCATCTTTTCTGGTACATGAAATCTGTCAATAAAATAATGTATTTTAAAAAAGCATTAATAGGTTTTAGAAAAGTTACATGATACATATTTCTTTTAACTTTTCTATATGCCTCTTGTCTATGTGCCAGTACCTCCAGAGATCCCTTCCTCTTTTTTCAAAACTCATGGACACCCACTTCTCTCCCCTTCTCCACACAGCCAGTCATTTTATTATAGAAGGCAAACAGACTTGGTCAGGCATGATTTACCCTTGGTAAATCACATTCTTGTCCTCCATGTGCCTGGAAATGGTCTTCAGGAGGATTTGCTCCATAACTTTCCCACAGGCTGAGAAGAGACTGACTGGCCTGTAGTCTCCCAGATCCTCTTTTTTGTACTTTTTGAAGACATACATGGCATTTATCTTTTCACATCTTCAGCAACCTCCCGCACTCTCTACCACCTTTCAAAGATGATGCTGAGGAGCATCACAATGACATAAACCAGCTCCCTCATGTTGACAATGACAATGCATTCTGCCCAGTCCCATGGTCTTGAATACGTCCAGATTTCTTAAGTGATCTCTAATTCCAGCACCCTCTACCATGGGTAATATTTCTCTCCCCCGGACTCTGCCACAGAGATTTGGGAAGCCTGAAAGCAGACTTTGCCAGTAAGAACCAAGGCATAAGAGTCAATCTGTCTTTTCTACATTCTTCATCATAAAGTCATCCATCCCATTCAGCACTAGACCTGCATTTTTGCTGGTCTTCCTTTTGCTCCCAATGTACTTATAGATCTTCTTGTTGCCTTTCCTACCACTCATCAGTTTAAATTCCAGCCATGCTTTGTCTTTCCTAACTTTATCCCTTCAAGCTCAAGCAGTGCTTTCCATATTGTTCCTTAGTCCATCCCTGCTTCCCTGCTTCCACTTTCTGTGTATTTCCATTTTGCGTTTGAGCTCAGTCAGGCGTTCCCTGTTCGGCCAAGCTGGCCGCTTGCCACCCCTGCTGTTTCCTGCACATCTGGATGGTCCTCTTGTGCTTTGAGGATTTGTCCCTGGAGATCACTGCCCTGCCCTGTGCCTTTGAGTGAGGGCTTGCTACAGAAAGTACTGCTGAAGATTTTAGCATTTCTACAATTCTGCTAGAAGAACAGTTTATATCAGTGTTTCCTAATTCACTTCAGACAAAGCAAGCCAGGTAAACTGCTTAAACTAAAGAAATCAGTCCAAGTAATTTTTCCTGAAATGAGTTGGTGTGTACTCACAAATCACTCTACTGGCTGGATATAGGTCAGTAAATGACATAAAGGAAGTAATAAATTGTCGGAGGGAAACAGACCATGAAATGTATGTCTTCAGCCCAAACTAACAATACTTAGGAGTAAAATTAGGAAAGGTTGATCTGACACCAACCAAAGTGGACTCTTTTCAAGTTAATGTCCCAGAACCACCACCTCAAGACACAAATTTATACACACACACACACACACACACATATATATGTATATATATATATGCAATAGTTGAAGAAATAATTTTAAATCCATTCTGACATTTTAAATACCTTATGTACCTCTAGATATTTGGGGCATTCTGATACTTTCTCTCAATGTCTCTTCTTGACACTGTTTCATTTTGTATTAAATACTTCAATATTAATTCACCCAGGAGAAAAACATTATACAGATAATTCCAAACATAGATTTTAGGCCAGATGAGTGGCAGGAGTTCAGATGGTCTCAGACAAGAGTTATATATTGAAGTTACAGCTTCATGATCTGGATTATGGGATAAATCCTCAGCTTTCACAAAAAAAAAAAAAAAAAAAAAAGTACAATCACTTTTTCCTTTCTTTTTGTGTAGATAAAGCCCTGGAAACATCTGTAAGCTAAAAAATACTCTTATAGTCACTAATTGGTCTTGAACTAGTTGTGTCCCCTCCTTGTGGTCCTACTGGATATCCATACTGTTGGAGCTAAGTGCACGACAGCTCCAGCAGTGATTGTGGTGACTTCTGGTTGTCCTCACCCTGCCAGTGGGCTTGGAAGTTTTGAAGAATAGTAGAGCTGGAAGAAACTCTCCACAGTTACAGGTAGGCTTTGTCATTGTGCAAAAACACAGTTCCTGGCCTTTAACATGCCACTGACTTGTTGCTAAAAATGTGTCACTAAGTGGTGTGTCCTATTGACCATCACTGCTGATTTTGTGGTTGAGATCCACTTGGGAAATGCCTTCTCCCAAACACTTATCAGACGTGACGTCCACTTTTTATCAAACCCTTGTTGGTGCACCTTCTCCATGAGGGGTTTGGGTCTCAGTTTATCAAGACTATGAGGGCTTCATGTTTGGCAAAGACTGGGAGAGACTTATTCACTGGTCCCCCTTGGTTTGGTTCTGTGATACACCAGAGGCACATGTGAGATACCTCTGCCAAAATCTCACGAGATGACCAGGGTCCTGATCTGTCTCCTACCAACTAAATAACAACCAACCAACTTTTGTATTTGCAAATATAATGTACATTTCCAATTAATTTAAATCACCTTTCTGGCAAATAGCCAAACTGATAGGGGGAAAAAAAATTTGTTCCATTCCAGCCTTATATTTATTGTAACAGCTTTTATAAAAATCAGCCACAAAGAAATTATAAACACCAGTGCTTTGGAAAACAGTTAAATGAAGCAATTTCCCTTTTTATTTCAAATATGTACATTTTTTTTCAGTTATTCTCTGGCTAAAAATTCTAATGTTCTCTCCACTGTTTGTTTTTTCATAATGATTTTACCACTGTAAAATCCCCTCCCCTTTACTGGAAATAACATTTCATTTTTCCTTCTCTTCAAACATCCTAGTCTGCACATGAGCAGGATACAGAAAAAGGCACACCTACTTATTGAATCTAAACATGCCTGAGTTATCATGACATCTTCAAAGTGCTCCTCTTCCTTCCACTCTGCCCCCCACCCTTGTTGCCACATACATATTACAATTGCTTTTGATGTCAACGTGTCTGGATTCCTGGTTCTAGTGTCAACTACCATCTAGGACACTTAAAAGAAAAATCGAAAAGAGGAAGAACAAGTCAGACTAGGCCTATGTTTTGTTGTAGGAAGCCATGAGAACTTGTATAATCATTTTATACATGAGAATAATTGGATTAAAATCAGGGGGTTTTAAACCATTTGCCTTAAGAAGCTGTGAAAATACCTTACAAGGCCAAGGGCTAAGAGACAAATCTAGATCCATGGTTTTGCATATACATACCATAACATGGTACTTTGAGCTATGCTAGAAATCAGGAACAAAACATTGATGGGTACTCTAATCAGGTATTAGCCATGCTAAAGTCCAAAGTGGAGGTTTTCAGTTGCCTAAACACAGGTGACTAGAATAATGTGAAATGTTCTACACTCTGCCTGCTCTCCCTGGTGTCTCTTTTCGTTTGCCATAGTTGATGTGTTCAGCGTGATGGGTGGAGAGAAACCTCCTCGAGGTCTCCGGGTCATGTCATACAGATCTTCCCCCCGACACTTACTGACCAACCTAACAAGTCTATGTCCATAGTGACATTTTGGATACAGTCCCAGTACCTGTGGATGTTCTGTGATAGACTGCTTCTAAGCACACAAAAAATTGCTACCATTTTGGCACAGCTGAGCAGCTCAGCATATATCTCATAGTTATACACAAGTAGGATTTTAAATTATGTTTGTTTTCCAAGAAGCCCAGTCTGACAGGTAGACTCTGTGCACACATAACACACTGCTAAGGCATAAACTCCATGAACAATACAGCAGTGTTGAACACCTTCCTTCTAAAATTCAAAACCAGGGTATTTGCTATTCAAAAAAGGCTATTTACTATTCAAAAAAATGTTATTCATTGTATTATGCTTTCCAGCCCTTTATAGAATAATTCAACAGATACAGTACCTTCTAAAAAGCAGGAAGGGACTATAGTTTTGAAATGCCAGTTTGTCTTTTCTCACCTCTAAAAAGGGTACCAGACATGGGGGTGCAGGCCGCTGGCGCCAAGAAGCAAAGATTATCCATCCCTGCTGTTCATCTGTGCTGCTATAAAAAAATTTAAAATACAGCCAAGATTGATTAGTCTGGAGAACAAGTAGAAAACTGATTCCTCTTCTCCAGCAATTAGGACACTCACTCACAAATGTGGGATTCTCATTCCTACTCCAAAGCCTGCAATTGACATGAAGCAGTCACCAGCTAGCATGAGCACTGAGTGCATTCATGATTTCCTTTTCTTGCTAAATTATGCAAAGCCCTGAATGTAAAGAAAAAAACCCAATGAAATCTATCTTTCTTCACCAGAAAGAGAATGCCTCATCAATGCATTACAAAAGTAATCACGAAAAAGATGGATTTGCTTTCTGTGACTAAATAGTGTCTATTCAAGTCTTTTTTTAGAATGAGGTCACTGCAAGTCAGTCATCAGAAGTATTTAACTCAGAAATCAAATTATTTTGGATTGCTATTTGTATTTCTTGTTATATATGAAAAAGAGCAGAAATCCACTAGGATGCAGCTTGTGAGGCAGGCTAGGAATTAGTTCTAAATTCAGAATTTTAGTGTGGCACAGATACCCACAGATCTAAGATTGCTGATGGACAAAGTATTTTCCTTTTCTTCAAACAAACTATAAATAAGACTGAGTCTACCCGAATGTCATGTGAAAGATTGCCTTGCAACTCTTGGATTTCTGTCATTGTATTCATGTCTATTTGTTCTTCTACACTTAGATTTTCTAAAATTTGCCTGAGGGTTCTAATATCTTGGGCCTTTACAAAAATATTTAAATTCAATTTAATTTCCAGTATCATATATTCTTTTTTCCCACTCTAAACCAAAATAAACAATAAAGCCTTTCTTAAGTTTCAAACCTAGAATTTTTCTTTAAGTAAATTTATTTAGTGTTTTATATTTTAACAAGAACTGCGGAGAGCATTATGCCTTCTTAGTATACAGGTTCTTTGGGCTCTTTTAAATAGAATAATTAGCTTAATTTGACAGTATGATATAATGGGTATTTTCAGTCCAAAATCCCAAATGTAGTCAATACATATATTGTGTGCATATCTCTCCAGAACACCGTGTGAAATCTCTGGGAAAACCTAGCCACTGCCACCAAGGGAAACTGTACTCTTAACACCATGTTGGTAAAGCCAGTATTGGTAAAGCCAGCAAAACCCTATCTATAGTGGCATCTGGTCTCTCAGTAAGGTCACAGAGCAGTCCACAGGCAAGCAGCCAGCATTTCTACTCCAAGGCAGAAGACCATTACTTCCCAGGCTACATATTACACAACTTCTGCCTGGTCCAGGCTGCAAACAGAGAAGTATGCTGGATTCTTACTGTTTCTCAGAATTCCTGAAAATACACATAGTTGTCACTGTCCATGCTGCTTCATTTCATGCACTGTCCACAGCTTAATTTTATGCCTGGAAAGTTAATTCTGGCATATTTAAGAGAATTTTGAATATTCAGAAAAGATTCAGTGTGGAAGTCTGAATGATATCCTGATCTGTCTATATAACCCGGATTTAATTGCAGCATGACTAGAAATCAACTGCACAGGTTCGCTGAGAATATGTCCCATATGCAGCAATTTGTGTTTACTTTCACATTAATGGAATAGCACAAAAAGAATAGGTGGTGTTCATTGTGTCCTCCAAGAATAGGACTAAACCCCATACTTAGTAGGTGTAAATTTGTAAAATATTAGCAGATCTTCATTACAGTTTTGGCCCATGCAAATCAGAATTCTTCCAAACATTTACTAGATGTTAGCATGGGCCAGGGCCAACTCCACCTAGATATAATGCTGCCACATTAGCTGCAGGCTAAGGGAATTCAGCTCTGGATGTAGACCACTCCACGCTAGCAAATGCTTACAGGCACGCCTAGTTTATGTGTCTAAATCTAGCATATGGCTACATCTATACTACTAAGTAGAGAGAAACAGAGAGTGGGATCAAACACTAGACCCCTTCATGATAGCCTTTTATTGTTGCCTATTTATTAGCTTTCCTGACATGTTTTGGGCTGCTCATACTAGCTCTCTTCAAGACAAATCTCTAGAGATGGGCTAACCCTAAGTAGTTTGAATGCTTGACCATGTCTGTCACTAGAGAACTGGGAAATAGCCCATGGCCCAATTTAACTAACTAAGGTATAACCTTAATTTCTTAGGGGCATCAGCATCCTATAGGTATGATGGGGGTACTAATAATACCTGATAACACACTACAAATCAGTATCAGAAAAGTCAGTAAGATACTCTTCATATGCAGTATAACACAGGAAGATAATGTGAAGTATCTTAGCCTGAGAGAAACAACAGACCGTAACATAGCCAGAGAAGATCGTGCCTTCTGTTTTCCATGTTGAAACTGGACCATTCTGTAGAAAGGACAACAAGAGTCATGCAGCCAGAGACAGTACAGGAAAGAAAATATCTTGTTCAGTACATCATGGACACAAGGACTGCTAAGGGGAGTTTGTGTTGTGGTCTATGCAATCAAACACTGGTGTAATCTCATAATTTACTCATAAAAAGTGGCTGAGCAGTCCCAGCAGAAAAGAGTTGAAGCCAGGATGCCCTCCTTCCACAATGTGTCTTCTCACAAAGATTCAGAATCGGGGACCTGGTTGACATCCCATTACCTCACAGACTTTCTCTTTCATCACAGAATCAGAGAATCACAGAATGGCTGAGGGTGGAAGGGACTCTGGAGGTCACCTGGTCTATCACCCCTGCTCAAGCAAGGCCACCTACAGCCAGTTGCCCAGGACCATGTCCAGGTGGCTTTTAAATATTTCCAATGGGGTAGACTCCACAACCACTGTGGGCAACCTGTTTCAGTGCTCAGTCACCCCCACAGTAAAAAACTGTTTCTTGGTGTTTCGGTTTGTGCCATTGCCTCTTACCTTCATCCCTACACAGTCTGCTTTAACAACAAATGAAGACTGTCTCTGCATGTTTACTTTGGCAGTGATTGTATCAAATATCAACTATGGATACAAAGATCTTTATAAAAAGAAGGACTTGAAAACCAAAGCTCCCACTTCCTAACTATTTCATGAGAACCATGTCCTGCCTCCAGCCACATAATGAACTGAACCCTATGTTGTTCATTTACTCCGTGGAGCATAGCCACCTATCAACTCCAAATGAGTTTCTCTTCATTTCATACAGGTATCTAAGGTCTTTCCGTATATATAAGTGCTTACAGTCCACGGGAGTCACTTAGGTACCATAACTGGTAGCCCTGTGTGTTTTCATTGGCCTGTAAATGGTCAAAGAATGCCTCAATAGAAGACAGACATTCCTTGACAGTATCAAATGGAAAAAAAGTACCTTATAAAATAAATTGTTAATAGCATGTAGTAAACACATCACGTCTTACTTTACTAGAATGTAATAAAGATTAGAAGACATGAAGACAACTAGCAATTATATTAATAATTTTGTTTATTGCTTACTGAGTTACTTTAGTCATCCTGAATGAGACTGAATGACCAGTCTGACAAGTCTCCCTGAAGAATGGGTACTTAACATTTAACAGAAGCATTATTAGTTTGCCCTTTAATACCCCCTGTACTTCAAACCTGACAGCCGTTCAGCATTCAGCCTCCTCTGCACTCAATCTAAATCCCATTAAAGTCAATGCAAGTCTCTCCTGTTTTAATGGGATCTAAATCAAGCCTTTAATCCTTGGTGGCTGTGTCACTGAGAGAGAAAATTATGAATGTGGGTTTGTGATGTAGATACTGCTGTAATGGGAGGTGAATGGTAGCAATAAGTGCAAGTTACTATGAGAAAATATATCTTTGTGTATCTTTCTTACTGATGAGTGCACAAGATCTTTCAAGAAAAGCTAAAGCAGAGTAAATATTTAAGATGTAAAATCTTGAAGTCCTTCACTCTACTGAATCTACACCTCTGAAGGGATTAATGTGCTTTAATGAACTTGCCTAAAAATTAGAAGCTAATCCTTCAGGTTCCCTTCACAGTAAAAGGAAGAGTCACCTCCAGAGAGCAATTCATCTGATCTGTCTGAGATGTATATTTTCAGCTGAGATGAACAGCCTTCTTCTGATGCTTATTTCTCACCATCGATTATATTGGGAAGCTTGAATGGATAACTCAGATTTAAATATCTGATTTTTAGCCATCTATAATAAAGTCAGATATATCTCACCCCTTGCTGGATTTTTTTTGTAAACTCTAAGAGGTATCCTTTAAACCTGGAAAGTAAGTACTGGGCTGGTGTTCAGTTCCATTTCTATGCAAGGAGCATTAAACGCTGGTTTGACTTGCATAAGAAAGTTAATATTAAAAAAAAACCCAAACAAACTAGGATACATATTTTAGTAAACCCAACTTTTCTTATA
Organism: Athene noctua; assembly: GCF_965140245.1. Taxonomy (NCBI): domain Eukaryota; kingdom Metazoa; phylum Chordata; class Aves; order Strigiformes; family Strigidae; genus Athene; species Athene noctua. The sequence continues at coordinate 218,352,793 of NC_134037.1, forward strand.
TACTTATATACTATATTCTTATATATTTTTAATTGTGGAGCTATCATCACATCCCTTGTTATGTTACTGCTGTGATTAATCATCCTTATTATTAAACACATTATCTCAGCTCTGGTAAAACATCATCATTTCTCTAGTATCTGATGCAAATCCTCTCTGATTTTGTAGTTCACAGTCCATACGTTCAAGGCTTGCATTAAAATTTTTAAACACAGCAATGTGTGAGGTGCTCATAGATAATCTGATGTTCACTGAAACTCCCTAGTGCTTTTAGGCATGCTGCTTTCCAAGGCAAATATCCCTGAATATAGTCTATATTGATTTTTTCTACAGTGAATGTTTCATAATTAGCTGCATTATAAACCTGCTTCTCTCCACTAAAGAGATTCTGTGAATTTGCTCTGCTGGCCAACAGCTCAGTTGTGGACTATATGATGAGGGTTTTTTGTTATATATGATGTAATTATCAAACCATGAACTCTTTTGTTCTTTTTCTGCCTTGTATTTGAGAAAAAAACCCCCAAAATATTAAAGTTATATTGAGTAGAGAGAGGTCAGATTTTTGTGGATTTTTCTGACAGTATAAAAATAAGTGCCTAGGACTAAATTCCAGCTTGTAAACTATACACTGGAACACATGTCAAAACACAGGATATGGCATAAACCTTTGAGTCACATAGAAAATGTACATAGCTGTGTTTGAGCAAGAGTATTCTTCAAGTAGCTAAATTTTACATATAGTGTATATATTAATGGGTATGGTTTGACCTAAGGAAGGAGTTGCAGTGACATAGAAACCTAAGGATCTTGAAAAAGTGAACAACTTTGCTGGTATGAAAAGGACTTCTCCATAAATGAGGAAAAAAAAAAAGAGTTATGTGCGGTTGAAAGACTCTAAAATCTTTCTAGTAAAGTCATGATCAATGAAGCTACCCTTGAAAAAAGAGAAGAGAAACAAGTGGGAAGAGTGATGTAAATTCAAAATCCAGACTCAATTTTTAATTTGTTTGTGGGTCCACTCGAGAGCTTACAGCTCACAGCTACCCAGCTGGCAGATGTAATAACCACAGCACTAGCTCTAGGTTGCTTGTGCCTTGTCGTTACAATGCTTCCTTTTGTCTGATGGCTGCAAATGTTTGACAGTCATTAGAAAGTCATCCAAGGAAATACTTCCTTTCCATGTACAAGATCCTTGTAGTGGATTTTTAACACTGAGCTTTCTCAGTAATTCAGCTATCATTAGCAAAAGAATAGTTTCTTACAGCCTGCCTCTGCCCTTAAGGGTCTTTTATAAAGAGGACAGAAGCTCTTTGTTGTCACTCCTTCACACGTTATTAACAGAGGTTTAACAGAAAGAAGAGGGACTTGTTACATGTCTGCTGCAATTTGTCTTTTTTTTTTTCAGTTCATTCAGATATTCATCATGTCCAACCAGAAGATGGATTAACCCAGATCCAGGGTGACTGTTTCCATACTAAATAGAAAATGAATTTGAAAAAAGGCAGACAGAATAATGTCTCCCTGCAAAGAACCAAATCAGCTAACAAGACAGTGAATATGTCTGAGTGTCGAACAACTTTTTTATAAAGCAAACTGCTGTTCAACAAACGAAAGTGAACCTCAGTAATATGCAGATATATTATCTTGATAATTTGAAACCATCATCGTTTTGCCTAGTTGATGTTTTGACTTTCTGTCTCTGCTGCCTAATTCTTTCTATGCTACCTATGCACATCCGTTGCTGAGCCCCGATTGTCCTGCACAAAGCACTAATTTACTGTGATTTCTTCTAATCCTATTGCATTTGGGTCTGCAATCTGATATCTGTCATGAGCCTGTCAGCTGGTGTAAAATAGTATTTCTCGACTGATGATAGCAAAGTCAGGCTGACTCAACACTAGCTGAGCCTCAGCTTCCTCAGTTCTGCCTTTGGCAGGATCCAGGCACCCACAGTGACTTGCCACTTTTTACAATTCTAGCAATACTTTTGATGAATTTGAGACAACTCCCAGTATGAATCATAAGCAACTATCCAGCAGTGCTACTCAGGGCAGGAAGCTGTAGATCTTTCCCTTAAGGCTCAGTGAGTCACTTCTAGATTTCTGTGGAAATATCTGTTGGTTCAAAATTTCATAAAGGGATGGTGAAAACCAGAGACACATACATTAAAAAGTGAGTTCACAACACGGGACCCAGTACATCATGCTGATGGACTAAAAACTTTGGTGACCCCTTGAAAGCCAAGAGCTCTCAGCCTAAGAAATTTTGAGTGTCTGAATGATGAAACCTAAAGTTAAAGTCACTTAAGCACAATTTATCCAGGAAGTGGTATCTTCTAGCCTAGCTTTTTCTTAGAGCACTGGTTAAACATTCCATTTTATTTGGTAACAAAATTAATTCCTGAAAAATCCCATCCCCTTCTATCACCTGTTCCCACTCTCAGTTATAGTTCTCCACCCTTCATTGTGCTCAGGAAACATCACAGGAATGTACCAGGTCTCTACAATGGTCTAGGGTTGAAAAAAAAAAAAAAAAAAAAAGCCCTACCCTCTGCCAAACAGCTATTGTGGCTTTGGAAAAAGAAGTGTGGGACCAAGCAGCTGTGGGTGGACAGGAACCTTTCAAGACAATTTCAGCACCGAAAAAATAAATCTGTAATGTGTAAATATGATTTTTTAAAAAGCATATGGCTATATGGGAAGCATTTAAATCTCCTATATCAAGAACAGTGCAGTGCATGTCTATTGGCCTAGTTCACAGGGAACGAATAGTTAGAAGATGGTCTCTCCCTACATGTAATGCTCTTCCAGATGTTTGATTGGTTTAGATGACCTCCTCAATACAAGGAGTGTAACAGTCTCAGAGCCCGTACAAGTTGGGTCATGTGTGTGCAGTTCAAGGCATTCGTAAACAGCCTAGCAAAGAGACCCAACAGTGTGGTGGTGAGGCCTGTGGATGACATGAAGTCATTCGAGGTAATGTAAGCAAAAGCAAAGTGTAAAGAAGCACAGAAGCACCTCAAGTGACCGAGCAGTAAAACAACAGGTGTAATTCAACCCTGATAAATCTGAAGTCCTGGGGGACACCATTTGGATAAACAGACGTAGTATCACATGTAAAAGGTGACTACATATAAAATGAGCTGATATATTCTGGGGAAAGATCTTGGGGTTAGGCTAGATAACACTGTGAATGCACCAACTCGATGCTGAAAAACAGGTAGAATATTAGGAAATATTAGTAAAGAAATATCAAACATAACAGAAAACATCTTTATGTAATTGTTTAAATCCATTGTTCACTGAAAGCTTGAATAAATACTGTGTATGGCTTTGATACGTTCATTGTAGAAAGGATATTAGGAACTGGCAATGGCTTGTTCTGTTTTTTCATTTCCTTCTATATCCACATATGGAGACTGCTAGGGCAGGGTACTGTGCTAGAGAGGCTCTTTGTCTGAACCATTCCTATGCCCTTACATGTATGTGGAGATTATTTTACGACTGAGAGCTACTACTAACAGTTCTGAGAAGTGAGTGTTGGCAGCCAGTTCCAGCTGAAAAATGTTATTTGGCAATAGTTTACCCATTGTATACTCAATACTGTACTTCCATGTGAGGATAGAGGGAATGAAGACTCATTTATAAAAATAACATTTGAAGCACTATACATATGAGATCACCTCAAGTATAAACAGCAATGAACAACTTGCTATCCTATCTATACAAAGTTGAATGCTTATGCATATGGAAGTAATGCTATATAATGCAATAACTGCTCAGTACAGTGATCAGGGTTAAAATATGGCTCAAATATAGCTTCAGTGTCTGTGACCAAGCCATGACAGGTACAGACACAGATTACAATTGTCTAAAGCAGTGCTCTAACTCAGATATGAAGTAGCTTAAGGCTGCTACACAGACAGGGCTTCGATGACATTCTCCCATGCCCAGTTCAAGACCACTCCAGCTTTCCCACAGCTGCATACAATGCCAGCAGTGCACCACCAATGCTGGAAATCTCACAGGCAAAATTATTTGAATGCTTAACTATTAACAGTTGCAAATCCCATGAGAAGCTAATTATTTCCTCTTCGTATCAGCAATATTTACTACATGGGAAAGTACGTGCAATTCAAATGATGTATTTCTGCTGCCGAAAATAAAATGTCATTTTCAGATCTCTGAAAAATATCACAGACTCCGGTAACATCAACAGTACCCTGTTGTTGGTAACAGTTGCAAGTAACACACACCCCATTCACTTGACTGCTTGAACACTAAAGGACATATTCTCTTCCTCATTCTGTTTCCCTTCTACTCAGCTGCTAAAATGACAAAAGGAGGCCAGCTGAATGCTATGGGCATTTTTATAGAGTATAAAGCTAATGCCTTTGCATGGCATTAGGAAAACAGTAGTGCAGACACACTCAGCTGCTTCAGAGAAACTGAGCAGTATGGAGATACAAGTTGGACTAAAGAGAGATCAGCATTAGCTCGTACCAGCACTGTGTCTATGCTGCTTCCTGACCATGAAAACAAATGGAACTGAAGACCTAGATACTGCTAACAAACTTTTCCTCAAATACTTTCTCTGGATTAAGGCTCACAAGCAGTTTTGAGTAGCTGGTCACCCTGAGTACTGCTATTTTGTGGGTCAGCTGGGACAATCAGGTTCAAAATTAAGCAGGACCCTGATCAAAGCAGTAGTGAGTTCTGGTGGAAGAAGGTCTAACTGATGTTCAGCATCAGGGAGAACAGTTTTTCTAACATGGGACCTGTAAAATGTATTTATTTCAGAAACAAGGACTGTACATAGTATAGTCACTGTGGCAGTAGCCACAAAACACCCTTAGGCGTATATAAAAAAAAATGACCTACTGTTAATGAGAAGCAACATTCATAGAGCAAGAGATATCAAAAATAAAACATCCAGAAAAACAGTAGAAGAGATAAGGACAGTTACCTCTGCAGTATCATTCACTATACAAGGATCTTAGACAGTCTGAGACCCTGAGCAATGAGTGTGTAGCTAATAAGAAAGCCACAGCATTGGTTCATCCCTGTCCTGGTGTCTAACTGAAGATTGCACAGTGAAGGGAGAGGAAGCTTCCTGAAGCACAAGAAGCTGGCAGTAGTGCCAGGAACAGAGTACCCAAACCCTGGGACCACTTCAGCCTCAAAGTCTTTAGGTAGTGCCACCACCTTCTTCTTTGTGTGTTTTCAAGTGAAATTAGTGTTCTCCATGTATGTTAACCAGTCTGATCTCTGTAAATCAGCCCTGATCAGAGGAAAATTCTGGAGTTCAGATGCCCACAGGTCTAGAGTGGGAAATGTGAGGATACATGGGATACTGCATTTTCAGTGCTCATAGAACTCTGCACTGCAGGTCTAACAGAATTAGATGTTTTCAAGGTCTGTCAGCTGTGTATTGTAGACATCTTTAATTTGTATTTTGAATCTTGGCATCAAAACTCAATTTAAATCCAGCTGAATACATTTCAAATCCCAGTGTGAACATTCTAATTTGACACTGAGAGTGTCTTTCGGCACCTGAGCATAATCTCAAATTATACCCGTTCTCAAAATGTATGAAGCAAAATGGAACAAAAGCATTGCTATTACAGAGAAGGTGGTACTCATAAGAACCTCAGGCATATTCTGGTGGTGCTTTTCTCTCTTCCAAGATGACGGAGTTTAGAGAAACCCTCCCTTAAATTATGTGATTTGAGTAGGTGCCTGAATCTATGTGAAATAAATCCAGAACATATGGCCTGGACAAAAGGCTGTTCAGAGTGAACAATATCTAGCTGAGACTCCATATAATATCTTAGTGAAGTCAACTGGGTAATTATAAAGTACTATTTGTATACAATATGTATGTGGGAAGCAGAAACATTCTTTCTATGGAAGAAAAATGTTATTAAAAACCCTGCTGCATTTCTTCTAAAAGCAGAAGCAGATCATCATACCAGGCAGTGTTCAAGTCTGAACTCAGATGAGAAAGCAGGAAAAAGAACGAAAACCAACAGCAGTGACCTCCCTCTTATACTTTAGGAAATGCTTGTTTGGAAGAGTTGCATGAGAATATACAGACTTAATGTTTTTGGTTTCTTATCAGGCTGGACCAAGCTCAAACCAATGACCTCAAGGTTAAAAGCCCTACATGTCTTTTCCATGTTCCTAAACAATCCAATCCTTCCTACTAATAAAATATCTTATTCGGAAGTCCACACCACTGAATTACATATAGCTTGTAAAAACAATTAAGTCTAGACAACCAACTGACAATCAGACCATCATGTCTATATCCCCTCAAACAGAGGACCTGAAGAAAAAGAGTTTGATGCTCAGCTGCTCTGAAGTCTGATGTAATGAAATACCTGTCAAGAGCAGATAAGGGTCTGTATTTGGCACTTAGTAGTTTTCATGTTTTAAGGACAGATCGTTTATTAGGTATAGACATGGGGGATGTTCCAGAGTATTTATTCTTGAATGAGCTATGAACCTATTAAATTATTATGTCATTTAACTTCTTGGTATTTCAGTTTTTACCCCGGGAGACGGAAATGAAACTCATCTTCACTGTAGAAATGTTGAAACTTTCATCAGTGCCAGACACTATTATGTAGGTGTGTTTCCTACAGTGCTATTCAATTTTGGGCTAATAATACTGTTATTGTTTGTGTATAATTTTTCTTTTCTATATTTGCCACTGATGTTTGTCTGGTATATGAAACATTAAATTTTGAGCTGGGTAAGCTAAATTTACCTTTAAGTAGGGTTCACCAAGATGTGTTGGTTGAAAACCTTTTCCCTCTGGGTACACAAATGCATCAAAAGAATTTTTCTCTCTAGCAGTCCCAGCACTGTGGGTGCGTCTTCTCTTATGTCCCATGCAGACAAGTATAGAGAGATGGGCATTTTCTGCTCCCCCCTTTCCTTTCAACCACAGGATCTCAGAATACAAGGGACTCCAAGGAAGAAGACAGAAGAAGGTAGTTATAAAATGTACATGAGTACAGCATAAGAGCTCCATTCACAAGCAAGTCCCATCTCTGGATGTTTGTTCATTCCACTTTTGGTGACCCCATTGCCTACAGGTATATCTGAGGTCTGTGTGAGCAGGGAATTGCTTTGTCAAGAAAAAGAGTGTGTGTGTGTGTGTGTGTGTGTGTGTGTGTGTGTGTGTGTGTGTGCAAGAGCAGAGCTAGGCCAAAATCCATCCTGGGAAGCTATAGCACACATAACTGGAAAGTTTTGGGTAGCAGGGGGATACAGGAGTGCCTTGTGTGGTAGAAGACCATGAACCATCCTGCACAATCACAGCCAGTTCCAGCAGCTCAACAACCAACCCAACCTGTGTCAAAACCTCAGCTGGTTAGAGAAGCACACAATGTCTCTGCTCAGACATATACTTAAGAAAGGACAAGTAACTGCTGCCGGCCCCAAGGGAGGCATGTGAGAAGACACAAAAAGAGACACAGGAGGGGACACGTGAAGATACAGGAGAAGTACACAGAAGGGGACATTGAGGGGCCCATGAATGGAGATTCACTCTTGAAGAAAGCAAGAAGTATGTTCTCAGTAGTTGTAATTTAGAGTTTAGAGGCAAGTTACTATTGTCCACAGCAACCCACAGATCCAACTCAGTGTGGATGAGTCCAAAAGACTCAACTTCATTGTAGCATGAAAAAGTATGTCAAAGAATAATTACATCTCGTAACAGTATAGGCATTTCAGAGATAGTAATTTATAAAAGGTTAAACGATAAATTGTCTTTTTATGACTTTTTTCCATGTAGCCACACAAAGACATCAGAATGTTTTGTTATGTCAATTAGCTTGACAACTCTACTGGGTAAATTATGCAACAAGTCTTCTTTGCATTACTTTCTGCATACCTGAATTTACCCTATAATAGAGTCGCTCAATTAAAGTATATACTGCATCTGAAAAATTCAGTATTTCCGGTTTAGTGAAATTTTTGTTTTACTAATTCAGTTCTCTGTGTTTGGCTGTAAACACTGCATGTATTAATGTTGAGTATAGTTTAGATCAAAATGCTGTTTAATTACCTAAAATTTTACTTTATTACAAAGAAAGGTAGTTCAATATATAGGAAAATGAATGTGTAATTACCGAGATGTTTGAATGACGAATGAGTTGAGGCAGTGACATTAATATTAGAGGGACCCATTCCAAAAGACACCAGTTGAAAGAGCTTTGTGTCATTAACTTTATTGGGAACCCTTCCAAAATAATTAAGTTGAAAGAACTCATGCCTTTAATATTATTGGGAGTTATTCCAAAAAAACAGTAGTTGAAAGAGCTTCTTGTAGGATGATTTATTTGTTGGTTTAAGCAGATAAGTTAACCATTTTGGTATTAGATGCTGGATTTTACAGCAATTCACTGTATTAATGGATCTTATAAAGGGAGCTGGGGTATTCTGGACTAATATTCACTAAATGTTGAAGTTAACCACTTTAAATCAGAAAACTGGTTTTATGTTCCTTTTTCATGGTATAAACACAAACATTTATTACCCTGGTCCTTCACAGCTCGGTCCTTCTCTATTCCCTCTGTCTTGTACTTACTACTGATATGTTGTTACTATTTCTTTTTCATGTGAAGTCCTCCTTTTTTGCCAGGACATATCATGCCCCTGCAGATCTCAAAATTTTTAATTTATTGGCCAGTGATTCTGCACAGATAGTAGCTTGAAATGCTCACTTGTCTTCTTCCAAAAATGTCTCTGCATGACTGTCTCACACAGGATGCTCTGTGTGTGCTGGTCTTTGAATCCAATACTAGGAATTTTTTCTCAGTCTCTTACATGATAGGGAAATAAATTGCATGTTTGTTATGCTGGATAATATTGTGCACAGTCTGGTCTATCTCCACATTTTTTCATATCACTCTCTCAGCTCTTGTCTCATATAATTTTGAGACATGGTCTGTGTTTTCTGTGCCTATTAGAAGAGCACTGAATATAGAGACCTGGCCATTGCAGAGTTCCAAATAGTGCTATGTCTATACTGTTGCATTGCAATGTCCCATGTTTCACATTCAGGTCTTAGTCCTCTGATCTTTCTGGCTACATACATGTTATTTATCACCCAAGATCCCATTGTGGGGTGATGTTGGAAGGGCAGGAGCCTAAACAGATACCTTGTGAAAAAATGCAAGCATGAACTGGAAAGCAGTGCATGCTATGGTTTAATTCCTATAAGAAATGTAAAAATAAATTGGGACATTTGGCTTCTTCAGCCTGCAGGCTTCATGAACTTGCATGCCCTTCCTGAATCTCATGCTAGAGACCAAAACAACATGCAATAGCCTTGGCAACATGCTACAAGACATTCCTGTGTTAGATTGCGAGGCAGCTGTCCTTTGTGTCCATTGTTGAATAGAATGGTGATAAACAGCACTTAAAGAAGTGCCAGCGGTCAAGAGGAGATCAAAACTCATGGTTTTACCAGTTCAAATTACGAAAATTGAGTATCTATTTCCAAAATACTCACAACAGCTTGAATGGAGAACTAACTATTTAATATGCCCACGATCCCATGTGCTCAGGCCAAGCTCTGTATAGAGGTCCCAGAGTCCAAGAGATAGGTCTGTGTTTCAGCATCTTCAGACACCCCAGGGCCGAGCTGTGCAACATCACACAGGAGTAGCCTCCAGATGGTGGTGACCACAGTAGTTAGGGCCCCAGGAAGAACTGGACAGGCATGTGGTCATGGCATTCATGAATCTCCTCACTGATCAACAATGACCTGCAGGATCAGCGAGTGATGCCTCTACCCATTCACATTTGTAGGTCCTAACACTGGGAAATGTGGGGGAAAGCATCCCTTTAGTGACTTAAATGTACAGTGGGAAGATGCACTTAATGCTTCAGAGAGGCCAAGAGCACAGCAAAGCATGGACATGGACAGCTGGCAGAAAGGTCTTGCTTACTTTTCCTGTGAGTTACTGTCAGGGAACTTTCTCTTTCCAAACTGGCTTGGGGTGGACAGCTCCACAGGGCCACTTCTTGTTCATGGCAGAAAGGCATTGATGATGGTATGTTGCTGCTGCATGGCAGGAATGAGCTCCCCACAAAGAACTTTGTATGTTCCCATACCTACCTTAAAGTTTTGGAGGTACTTTGAGCATCCCAAGTCTAAAATATGCTGTCATCAGAGAGTGCTCCCCTCATCAAAAGTTACTGCTCAACAACAGACTGTGTCTGCCTCCCTGATAAAGTGAGATAAAGGATAATGTCCCAGTTAAAACAGCCTTGTCTGATAGCATCTGAAGTGAGAGAGGTTTGTCTTGTCAGGACCTACTCATCCTGTGCTAGACATCTTTTCTACAACACATGGGATGTGGACAAATCTGAAATATTCTTCTCAGTCAAAGGCATAACACAGCCACTAACAACATCGGCAGCCACAGCAATGGACAAATTATGTAGAAAGTCCAAATAAGAGGTTAGGTGCCTGTCTCATATAGAGCCTAGAGATATTTAAAACTCAACTGGACAAGATTCTGAGGAACCTGATCTAAGCTGACCCTGCTTCAAGCTGAGACTTAAATCAAAGGACATCAAGAGATCTCTTCCAATTTAAATTACTCTTTAATTCAGTGATTCTAACACATACCTATGCTAGAATATCATTACACTCAACTGTAAGAGAAAAAGAATCACCAAACTTAAAAGACCAATGTAGAGTTCAAATGGAATCATTGCTAGCGACTGCTATGGTAAAGTGTGAAGTTTGAACATTCTTCAAAGGCTGAACATAAGTTCTTTCTCCCTGTCTTCATTACATATGTGATAAATAAAATATAGATAACAGACAGTATGAACTAACTTTCAACTTACTTTTTATGTACAGTAGTCTTCCTTGTGGTAAATCATTCACTGTGCAAGACACATTGTGAAAAACATTATATGCAGCATGCAACTACAATCTTTTAATGACACTCTACCTCTTGAACTAATTTTCAAAGGAGGATGCAGTTATCTTTACACTTAAAATGAAATACTATTCTGTAGTCTGTCTTTCAAGGCCAAAGTGTATTTGCAGCTGTATTCAAATAGAAGATGTGTTACTGATAGTCTTAAGCATGTATCCAAACACAAGAACCTGTATTAAAGAAGCAACTTTCTGGTGTCCCGCACATAGCAAAGTGCTGCTTTCCCCTTGTCATCACAATCTCTGGCTCTGTTCTTTCTCCCTCAAAGTTTGATGTTGATATGCATATATTTGGTATGCATATACTATGCACACCTAATAGAAGCTCACACTGTCCCATAAGAACAATTAGGGAACATAGAATCTACCTCAATTGTATAAGTATACAATCAGAGAAAGTCTCAGGACCACGGGAACTCAAAAAATACATACACAAGACAGATGAGGGGTAAAGGAAGAACATACAAGCACAGCAAACAACGTGGTAGTAGCAAACATTAGCTCAGTTAGCATTGTTATTATTGTCTTTATTTGTTGTTTAAATCTTTTCAATGGAGTTCAGAAAGGAATTAGATAGGTGGAAAAATGAAAGGATAGGAGAAATCTGTGACAGCAAATGGCAAATCTGTATGGACAACAGTCTATACAGAGTTAAGACAGCAGAAATAAGCTTTTAAAGTCATCACTGTTTTAACGCTTTCAGCTTCCACAGTTTCTGCAGTGGATGTGTCAGCTTTGCTCTCTTTGGTTGGCTCAGGTCTGCCTGATTTTAAAACCTGTACAGCAAAGGAAGGAAGACATCTAAGCTCTGTCCAATTTACCATCTGGATGGGCTGTGATGTACTCCCAGATGTTCACATCACAACTTGTTTAAGCACAGTAACTTCTGTTCAGCCCTTATTCCTAGCTTTCATGTCAATGTAAACTGGAAAAGCTCTGTATCTTTATCACCTCAGTCCCAGATGCACTCTAGCCCTGGTCATCTAAACAGCCTTAGTGATAACTAGACCATACTTCTCAGTTTGGAAAGTTATACAGATTTGCAAGGATCTTTAAGCATCAATTGCCTATGCAGAGTATGAACAAAAAGGATGAGTACTAGCTAAGACTTTTAAAAAGTAACAAAAGCAATTATCAGAGGGTGGCCTCATCAGCCCGTTCAAGAAGGGCTTTCAGACCCAGATGGAATTTTGGTTTAAAGACAGAAAAAAGGTCATTCTTGCACTCTTACTTTTATTAAAAAGACTATACAGGTCATTTAAGGATTGAAAAACCTAAGAAGAAACTTAAGAGGAGAATCAGAAGTGCTTTATATTGGCTCATCTGAACAGAGATATTGAGGAATTTCGAGATGTGTTGTATATGCCCGAAGAACAAGCCAAGTCAAGCAAAAGAGCCCCTATTAGTGGCACAGGAAAAATTGTTCCCCTGGAGCAACATAGACATAAATTTGTTTAGATTGGCCAAGAAAATAAATGTATTTTTTTTCTGACTAAGTTTACTAAGAAGCGGTATTTTGTGAAGTTTGGTTATAGACAAGTTACTGCTGGTTCGCCCTTAGTCATAATATAGCAGTGACTTTGAAAAAGTTTACTACAATTAAATTACAGGATATAACAACTAAATACAGGTTGCCATCTGTAGGTATTTGTTTTGGTAGACAGGGAGAATTATAACGTTTTAACTGATGATAGAAGTTGATGCCAGAATTTTGTGGAAGCATAAATACAGCTATATGCAATATGATCTGATGGTCATCGAGTTTTCAACAATCCATTGACTTGAAGCACCAATATGCACATGATGGAAATCAGTGATCAGAAAATAAAAGAGTTGGAGGAAGCACAAAGTCCAATGAAAAGTGTCTTATGTCATACACTCTTATCATATCACAGTTGACCAAATTTCCCCAACTTCCCACCTTTTCCTATTTATACTATAGCTAGACTGAGCCCTGTAAACCTCAAATAAGCTCCAATATGGTTGTCCCACATGCTTATGAGATTGGCATCAATAGACAAATGCCAATATCTCCAGTTTCAGGAGAGAAGGTAAGAGTCATTCAGCTTGACATTTTTTTCTTTGATCTAGTCATGATTAGGCAGTTGTTACAAGAGATAAGACAGCTAAATCCCATGTTCTTAATACTTCAAAAAACCCCACAATTTTCTATTAACAGCAGTTTTGATATTTGAAGAGAGACCTGGCAGTGAAAGGCACCTCAAAGACTAGTCAAAACCAGTTATTATCCTCAGCACATGATAATCAGTTTATGTAGTAGGTTGATTACAAATATTTGGAAGTAAGACCCATATATATTGTTTAAGGATTGATATTTTAAGTGTTTTGGTCAGGAGGCTGAGCAAAGAAGGTCAATTTCTCTAAGACAGCTCTGCATGCATGAAAGCTCTCTTAGATTATGTCCCCTTGCTGGCACAGAGAGCAAAGAGGGGAAGCTGGAGAAATGAACCATTGAACATGCTTAAGTATGGTTTATGTTCATTTCATGTTGTATATTTATCTAAAAATTCATGCAAACAAAAATATTATATAACTGCAACTCTCCTAAAAGACTTCCTAATCCTTCATCCTAAACTGGGAGATACAATAGAGCTCTGGACTTGACACCTGGATGGTCCAACAGTGAGTGAGATATAACCAAAGGTAAGAAGCAAGTAACTCGAGCTCTACTTCTCTTGCTAGAAAGAGGACTCAAACTAGTAGCTGTGTACTTCAAGGAAGGAGCTGTACACTGTTTCTGCTTCTTTGCTTCACATCCCTCCCTTCCTCCTTCCCTCTTTCCACAAAGCACTGTTTAATTAACCTATTCATTTGTTTGGTTCATCATATACATCTGCAGAAGTATTTGTTCAGACAAATTAGGTTTATTTTCCTAGGTTTCTAGGTGAATATTCAAACCGGTTTTAGTAAAGAGGCTTCTAGAAGCCTTTTGTTGCTGCCAGTAAGGCCTAGCAAAATGATTATAGTTATTAAGTTTTATCTGGGAAAATAAGCTGCGGTGTGTGAAACCTTACCTTTAAGAGGTCCATCTTGGGAAGTGTGTCACTGATCACAAAGGATGTCGATCCATTACCACAGACCCTGAGGTTACATCTAAACTGCTCAACAAAGAATGCCACTTTGGCTGGGTGGCACCAGCTTGCTTACCTCAAACTGGTTTAGGACTAATCTCCTAGAGATTTGTCTTGGAGATGGCTAGCTGAAGCAGTCCAAAACAAAGGCAGGGAATGAGCTAAGAACTAGGTAATATAGGTCGTCTTAGACACAGTGTCTGACATCCCTATTCTGTTCAACAGTGATGACTGAGCCCTCCCCTCACCTTTCAACATCTACCGTGGCAGTGAGGTGGCACCAACATACAACTAAGGAGTGCCTGCACCCTTTTAGAGGAGGCTCAGGAACAGCTTGGTAGTAGGTCTCACAATCTGCCTGGGGGATTGGGCAGGGTTTGAGTCATACGGTTTCATTTTGTGTTAGAGGACAGAAAAGCAAAGAGTGCAGAGGGAGCACAGTTAAGTGCTGTACCTGAGGTGTTAAGCAGAAACCAGAACAAATCCAGCAACAAAGTCTGGAGTGTATCAGATGCAAGAGAGACCAGAGTCTGTCCAAGCGATATGGAAAGGTTGATTCTGAGCTCATAACACTTTCAGGTATCGATGACAATTGTAAAGAGCTGCTGTAATACAGTTCAAGAAAGCAGATGAAGTCACTCAAACTAGGACAGAATAGAGGAGGTAGCTCTGCCGGCTGTTTTGGATTGCTCCTCAGAAAGCTTTGGTTATTCCAAGCTGTTACCTGTACAGAGATCCTAGACATGGCTTTTAACTAAGGCTGTCAGACCACAACCTCGCATCATAGTCTAGTCCTCTGTGTGCAGTGTGCTGCTCCATTCACAAGGACATACAGCAAAATCTCAGTGAGTCTCCTGCAAGTAGCTCTGCAGGAGCTGACACCAACACAGAAGTTCCTGTGTCTAGCAAGGATGGTGCTGACAGCTCTTTGGAAGGGTCTTATGATTAGGGATCTCAAGACTGTCAGCCACCCTGCCCAGAGCTGGCTTGGAATGATCCCATTGTGTTTGTCTTTCCAGGTCGATTTTTGATGGATGATTTGTTTATCCAGATAATCTCTCTTTGAGATTCTGTCAAAGCCAGGAAGTGACTGAGTTGTCACCTCAAAGCCTGTGCTATACTCACACTCTTTGGGTTTAATGCAGATTTTAAAAATGCTCCAAGCACTATGGAGCATCCAAAGGATTTCTAGCCTGTGACAAAGCACATTTCCAGACCAAAAGCTGCTAGAAGTATTATGTTACATGTACAGTCAGCTGTAAATCGGTATCCTGTGGTATTTTCTCTTGGACATGGGACATAGCCATTTAAAAAAGAAACAAAACAAAACCAAAAAAAACCACCCCTTTACTGTGTTGGTTATACTTCTTACAGATGTTATTAATTGCCCTCTGTGATAGAAAAATATTTTTCCTCATGCAGAAGTTTCTTACAAACATGATCTAGTGAGTTTTAAAAATATTTTTATCATGCTTCAGGCATTACCTTTCTGCAATATTTTGGCAAGTACAAGGTGTACTGTCATGTCACAGAATACCATCTGACTAACTATAAAAATAAATCAATGTATGAAGTACCTCTGTCTTCTTGAGAAGAGTTAAAATTCCAACACTATCTTTTCACTAAAAATCACTGAGCCCTCATTTTCTCCTACTATGCTGGAAAATCTATTGTTTTACATTGCTCCAAGTCAAATGTCAAGGGCCATCCTCCCACTCTAGAGCTGTTTTGTCATGGAGAATTTGCCTTTATTTTGCTTCTTGGCTTTCTAAAAATGATTCTGTTTTCTCAGAGTCTTCTAATCAATGTCTTTTTCATCTGTAGCAACTTAATGTAGAGTATTTCTGCAAACTCTCTTTCCCAAGTCCTATCTGCTGTTAGTTCCTCTGAATTCTCCAGGTTTTCAAAGGATATGATAGCCACTACACTTTCCGTTCTCTCATCAGGACGTGCTTTGTCTGCATTAGATCCAGCACTTTGTCGAAATGTGTCACTTAACATAAAATCTGAATGTCAAATAATAGAGCCAAGATTCATCACCTGTAGTTATTAATACCTAGGTGAGGAAACTGAGACAGAAATGTAAATATCTGATGTTTGTCTATAGTCAATGAAGAGAAGTAAGCATTTCAGAAAGACTAAATTACCTTCCTGATATGTACTTCCCTCTCTTGACTACATAAGGAGATGACATTTTAGATACTGTAGTTAGATGCCTGACTTTCATGGGAATACATCCAAGAAATAAAAAGTTTATACTTTTAACGTAAAGCAAATTGGTCAAGTTAAAGCCAGGAACCTCTTGTGTATGTACCCCAGTTTATTTTACATATATTATAGTAAAACCAAAGTGATTGTACTGCTGTCAGGCTGAGGTAGCTAGTACGATTAATGTCAAGCCTTGAATTTCATGGTAAGATCTGAAAATCTTTTAAAAATCTCTGTATAAAAAGCAGAAAATTAAATCTTGCATCATTTCCTCAGAGTGTTACTGACTTCAATACAAACTTTAGACTCCTTTATTGTCTGACTCTTCCTTTTACGAAATTTTGAAATGAGTAATTTATTTTTGTGTACTGAATTCTGGTAGAAATGAAAACTCAATTCCCAGAAAACTTTTTTTGTAATAAGGACAAAAGACAGTCAACCTGATTTTCTTCTCTGTATGTGTTAAGAGAGTTCTGCTTCTTGTACATTGCTGTTACCTTGTAAAGCCACTACACATCAAAATAAGATCTGTTCCATTTGCATCTGTTTAGGAACGTATGAAGTGTGAGTGACTTTACTGGGGAAACAAGTGGTTCATAGAACTCCAGGAGTCAGAAGTAAACAATCTGAGAGCAGAAACCATGGATGAGCCTACTTGTGTAGTGGAAAGGAACAATAAGTGATGACAAATGCACATTTAAGGATAAGAATTGTAATTTGGTGAGTACTGAAATCAAGAACCTGAAATCATAATTTGGCAGAGCATTGAAACCAAGAGCCTGATGAGAACAAAAAACTGAGGACCAATGTCTTACTGCTACTTAATTAGCATGATGGGTTCCTCCCCTGTAGCCTATCAGCACCTTATTTCTGCACAAACTCCTGTGGTTACTTGATTAGCTACAGTCTGTCATATATGCTTTAATCTGTCTAGAGTAATTTAGCAATTGTGGTGCTTCAGACATAAAATGTTTACTATACAAGCAGTAGAAATACTATATGTGAGTATGTGTACAGACAAGACAGAGAAAGTTTATCTTCCGGTGCCATTTAAATCTTTCTAAAGTTGCTCATGGGCACATATCAAATGACCCTGAATCACTTATTTTAAATGTATAAAACCACATTTCATAGTTGTCACCAGGAATACAAGCAGCATTTGGATGAAATGTACCTTAATTTTGACACCAAAATAGTCTTGTAAATCACTTAGTAAAAAAGTTGATGTTCCACTGGCAGGAATCTTGAAAGCATGTGGATAACAGTGTTTGCAACTGTCCCAGAGGCCCTAGGAAATGACAGGTATATGTTGTTAGACTGGAGGCATGATCTCTCTCTCCACAAAGTCTGATCTAGTTGTCTAGGTCTTCTCTGCTTTAATGGAGGGAGAGAGACACTGGCAAGTCCATATTGAAGCTGATATGAATAAATGTCTCAGTAAAAAAGAAGAATTGCTCCAAATATTCAATATAGGGAAATACTGTATGACTGACTTGGAGGAGATATCTAACTTTTGGATGGTTAAAGTTAGCTTAAATAAATCATACATTTAGAAATTATATTTTGGCAAGAAATATTTTTTATGCTTCAGAAACAGTGAAGAACAGATTGCAGAGAAACATCGACACACCTATAATGACACTGAAGGAGTGGAGAAGGCAGTGGGCCCAACAGGAGCAAGCAGTGAGTACGAAATGGTTGTTCTTCATCAGTTGCTCCATTTGCCAGTTTTAATCTCCACTTAAATCAAATACCCAAACTACCTTTCTTGCTTTACTACTTCTTTGTAATGTTTTAGGCTTTTGCTGGTGCTGAACTGTGAATGCAGGAAAGTAACGAAAGAGCAGACATATCCAGTAGGCAAACATTAAAAATCAAACAAAAGAGAAAGGTCCCTTTTTTATTCCCACAAAAAAAAAATCATTTTAATAAAGCAGGATACGCCGCTGGAAAAACCTTCTCGTATTAACTAGACAGTTTGTGCCCTAGTGCAGTTCAGATGTTACTGCTGGTGACTGCTAAAACTAGTTTGCATTTCCACCAGCAAGCTGATCATCTTGACAGATTTAGGTCAAACTGCTGAGGCAGTGATTCACACCTGGTCTGGAGAACTGAATGGGTGGGCTAAAAAGTACAGATAAAAACCTGCACTGTATTTAAACTAAGGGTCCGGTTTTTTTCAGTGCGGTTGCAGTTTGCTCAGTGTATTAGCAGTCATTCGCAAAAAAGCTACTTTCTCAAAGTATAATTTAGCCACTGTTCCATATAAAATAATAAAAATAAATACTACTCAAACAACCTCAGAAGACATGGAAGCAATGATAATAAGCACTAAGTTATCTCCGCCAATTAATTTCTTACCTTCCTGTGTCTGGCTTGTAAACTCTAGGCTATTCACATCCAACACTGCTTCGCAACGTATATAGAAGACATTGCAAATGCAGAAGACATTGCTTTTGTTAAATCAAAAGTAGTCAGTCCATGATGGTACTGCAGACCTGTAGGTCCTCTGATTCCTTCGTGTTTCTATTACAGGCACAGGACCCAGATCCATCAGTGAGTTCCACTATCCCAAATCCTGTGCCTGGAACAGGTGCAGCAGTTCAAGCATTTTGCGTACCCACCGAGAACAGGGAGTGAGCCATCCAAAAGACACCCCAGATTCCCAAGGGCACTCTTGCAAACCACTCTTTCTTCACCTGTGACCAAAGTTGAAACAATTGAGCTGAGCAGAGCTGTGAGCGCTGTGCTTCGGCTAAGCGTTAGGCGCTCCCTTATAGGATCCCTGGTCAGCAAGTGGCTGGCTTTCGCTCTAGCTGAATTTCCCAGGCGGTCTTTTCAGTGCATACCCACTGAGAGAGCTTTCCAGCACCACAGCCCAGCAGAATAAAAAAGGGCATTGCTGTGGCTAGATCACTGCACCAAAATTAAACAAACTGGCAATCCTCCCGAAAACAGAGTATCTCCTTTGATTTTGTGGCATCAGATTAGACCTGAGGCACAAAAGTCAAAAACATTTCCACAACAATTTACCATTGTTTTACAGTCTTTCAAGGGCAAATGAGACTGAGTAAAACCCTTAGTAAGTTAATGTGAATAATAAATGAGTATTTAATTTAAAGAACCTCTTCGACGTCTGGGTTGTCTTCCTCAACCAAAAAGCAACACACCCATATGTGCCTGAATTAAGGATCACACCTGAATATAGATTTCCTCAACCTGAAATTCAGTAGTCAGTACAGAGAAATGCCTGTCAGGAAGGGATGTAACAAGAAGCAGCATGAACACAGGGCTGTGAAATGTTATATGAGCTTCTAGTTTGCAACAGGTTTTGCATTAAGTTATTTAATGTTCAGGAGGGAGGCTCTGGGAGTGGGAAGAGCCCCATTGCATGGGGTAGCAATGGAGCCAGAGTTTGGGAAAGAGGAGCACAGACCTAACACAGGAACCTGCACTCCTCCTTGCTGCACCGTGGTACAACTTCTCTCCAGTTTTGGAAAAGCTAGAGAGCTGTGGTGGTGATCAGGTGCTCCAAATCTAAGTCACCTGCACAAGACAAGAGGAAATAAAAGATTAAAAAGAAAAGAGGAATGCATAAGATGTTTTTTAAGTAAATCTCAAAGAAAGGGAAGGAAGTGCACTGAATGTACAAGCAGAGTGTTTTGCAGTAAAGCAAAAATGTAAGGATGCAAGAGAACTTGTACCCAAACAGTCCTAGAGCCACTGAAAATTCATTTGTGATAGCAAGTAAAGGGGAAAGATACCGTTGGAATTAAAAAATGAGTCCTCTTTGACATAGTAAAGAAAACACCCTCCAGAACAATGAGTTGACAGGAGTGCAGACAAGTTTTATTAAAGATTTAAAAAAAAAAAAAAAAAAAAGAACAAAAGCAAGTCACTTTTCCTGCAGTTTTGATAGGAGTACTCCTTAAACTGGAAATAAGGAATCACACACGTTTCTGCTTTTGGGTGTTGCTTAGTGGTATTTAGTATTGAGAAGCACTCATTAGGTGCCCTCAAAGATGTGTATACTTTGGCTATTACTGCTCAGGACTAAATGTGCTTCATTATAGCCAATTGGATACCATTTGGGTATATATTATTTTGGGAACAATACAGTTCATTCTTCTCAGATGAGAAGAACAAGCTACTCCCTGTGCTAAAGGAAATGTGATTTATTTCACTGAGTATGAAAGACCTGCAGACATACATTGAGGCAAATTTCACCATTTGTAGAACCAACAAGGTTAGAGGAATACCACAACCCTACAAATCCTATAGATTTTATTTCCCCTACACTAGGAGTTTACTTCTCCAAAGAGGAAGGAGATATGTACTTTAAGCGTTAGGTGGTAAAGTGCCCTATTATCTCAGAATCCAAACTTTCAAACTTGTGAGTGTTTACTCTCCCTCCCATCCTCTGGGCAAACAAAATGCAGTGCAGTTTACCAGAGCTCTGGGGAGTCTGTGTCATGCACAAAGCTTTAAAGTTCCTGTTTATTCTGAGTAGACATTTTAGATTCTGGGATACAGATCATAAAACCAGGCCTTTTTTCCTTTATACTTTGCCAACAACAGACTGCTCACTCTTCTGTGGTAACATACATAGATATATATCGGCTTTTGGATCATCTGAAAGACCATATAAATGTAAGTTTTAAGAAAGGCAATGAAATTGGAGAATAATGTATATCTTGTCTCACTGTAAATAATGACAACCATCTACTTAAAGAGTAAAGCTGTAAAGATCTCTTATGAGTAAATAAATTTTAATTAAAGCATCCACAGACAGCTGCTTATATTTAAAAAAAAAAAATAAAAAATCATGCAGCACTAGTAGTCCTAGTCCTAGTAAAAAAACCCAAACCCAACAAAGCTTTGCGATACTACTGAGTCGTATGTTAGTGTGACAGCTCCTGTTTATCTTAACTTTCTGCAGCTTTAAACATGAAATCTAAGAGAGAGGAAGCAGGAAGACAATTTAGCAGTCAAGAATAGCTGGTGTGAAAGGAAGGGAGGGAGCTTTCCCCTTGAGCTGTGAAAAGATAACTTTCAAAATCTTGCTCTTTCTTTCAAAATGCACTTAAAATCAGGGACGGTGATTTACTGAATACCCAGGTTCTGGTACTTAAAAGAAATAATATATGCCAAAAAAATATTTTTTTTCTTACATAGAACAATAATCTGCTTTTGGTCCAAAAGATTTTTCTTAGAAACAAGTTCCATAAAATGAACACAAAGATTGTAGGTGACCTGTGCATGCATTCAGAGTATATAAATCTTATTTTGTGGTATATTTTCTATAATGATTTTGAAAGCTAGTTTCTATAGCTCACAATAAAAAAAAAAAAAAAAAAAAAAAAAAAAAAAAGGTAAGTTCAAGTAAGTTCTTGGCATCCAAGTAAAAAAAGGCTTTTGTTTCCAGTTGTGGGTTTTAAAATAGTTTTAGAACTTCCATCTTTATATATTTGTTTCCTTCAGGGAAGGGGGAAGATATTCCAGTATTTTAGATAGCTGTGCAAATGTCCCCATTTAAGGAGATTTTGTGTTCAGTAAGAGTAAGGAGGAGCAAAACAGACCCATCTGTGCTAGGTTGTATATGCACAGTGATGTGTTTTCTCCCCATCGTGTAACTAGCAACTCTTCTACAAAGAGCTAGTGTGAGAAAGAAAATACGGAGGTTCTACAGCCCTTCTCATCTCTGCATGATAATGAGGACCTAGATTGTATAAATCTGCAGCCTTGCCACCAAAATAAATGAAGATTTAGAGCCATGTGCATTCACATACACAGAAGCCACAGGAGCTGCCAGTGGCATCTTTTTTCCATTACAGTAATGAAGTTACACACTGTTGTAACACTTCTCCAAAATTCATTTTTATAGCTCAAAATGAAGCCAGCATGTGATTAAACAAACTGATATTTGCAAAAGAAAATTTGAGACTGCTAGAAAAATGCTCTACAATTATTTTTTAGTGCTGTAAAAGCCGTACTGCTAATATAGCACACCTGCCAGAGACGACTGGCATTGGTTTTTTACCTATGCAGAGGCTCACAGGTAGACACTGTGATTGTTTGATGGTGACCTCTGATGTGAATGCAGCTTTTCCAGAAGGCAGAGAACTTGGCACAAGCCCGAAAGTCATGAGACTTGCATGAGACTTGAACATTACCATCTGTACCTCTGACCTCTTTTGTAAAATGGCAAGAACTGCCACTGTTCTCCCTTGAATGGCTACTAAAAAGCTTAACTAATCACTGTTAATAAAGTACACTGAGGCTCTCTCACAGCATGAGCATTTGGTTCTCTGGGACAGAAAACCAGAAAAAGAGGTAACAATGCAGAGTCCCAATTCCATCTTAGAAAGTAAAATTTATTTTAGGACTATTAAGACCCTCAGAATGACATCCTCAGAACAGCAGCTTCATTGAAGTCTGCTGAACTAACTGGATGCATCTCAGTAAGAGACATGGTCCTCAGTTTTTAAGAAGTAGCATTTTTCAAACATTTGAGAACTGGAAATGAACACATGAGCTCTCTGGCTCTTCAGATTAAGAAGAGCCCATCCCGAGATTGCAATTAAGTGCTTCTTAAATATACGTGGTAATTAATTTTAGGCACCTATTTTCATGCTTTCCCAAATAGAATCAATACCACTGTTGTTTAAGAGCTTTCTCAGTCAGGTTCCAAATACAGTGATTATTAAAAGAATCAGATAGGTAGGGCCATTTCTGAGGCTTCAAAACAGAACTTCATATCCCCTGTGTGTAGTGAAACAATATCTATTCAATGTTCATTTTACAGACTACAAGCTCTTTATTTTTGCAACTGTATTTTCACAGTGTTCATTTCCCTGGCATCTGGAATGATTAAAGAGCCTTGCTCATCTGCAGCAAAAGCAATAATGTTTCTGCCAATATCTAAGAATGAAAGCTGAAACAGCATTCAAAATACCTCCTGAATAAATGTTCAAAAACATATCCTTAGGGTAGTTTCCTGTGTTACTGGCAAATCTAGTTTGCGTGCGTCTGATAAAATGGTTTGAACTGCAGAAGTTTAATACTGCAAAGAATGTTTGATGATGCTAGGACATGCCATATGACAAACACAGATCACTTCATGATGTTCTCAGTTTATCAGTTCTTGCCACTGAGAAAATCTAGTTAAATGTATGGAGCTGGACACCCAATTTTCTTCATCTTTCTAGTGATTGCATTTACAGTAAAATTCCAAACTTTTGCCTCCTGCCTGTCTTGGTAAACGTGATAATTTTTATTAATTTATCTTTATTACTAACATGGGATATAAAACTCCCTGAAGTATTTTTCCTAGATGATCAAGATGACGGTCAATGACTTTTACATTACTGAAGTGAGAAGCAAAGCGCATATTTTTACCAGTGAGGAGGGCTGCTAGCAAAAGAAAACTTTATCAGGAAAGAAATGTTGTATCTGTCTCTGTCCTGAGTACTTCAAATCATGACTAGATGACTTCCCAAACATTCAGCTAAACATAGAGGTCAATGGTGAGGTAAGTGGGTAAACTTGTAGAAAACAGGAAAGATTTTAATCAACATGGAGTCATAAAAGCAAAGCAAAGCAAGCCAAGCCAAATGAACAAAACTAGAGTAGTACTCCTGCTTTAAATAAGCTTAAAAGCAATCAGTTCAATTGGAGGACTCTACTGGGCAGACATGCCCTTCCACCTTTGTAATTGTCACTCCAGTGATGTTGTGCGGTATGTAAAGTCCTGCTCAGGAGAAAAGAGGCTGAGCCAGTTATGAAAGATACTCCAGACACTGGAGGCTCTAGGATGGTGGGCAATGTAGATACCATGTCTATTTATTTAATTCTAACAGGAATTCCCTGGAAACTGAGGAATGATATTGCACAGCATACCATTTTAAGTTGCAACATTCATTTCATGTTCTTCTACTTATGAAACTTCCACTTTTCAGAAACAGAAAGTTTCCTGATGTCCTTAGAGTGCCTGATGCTGGTAGTGTCAGACCATTGAGAACAAAAAGAAAACCTTCTCAGTTCTTTTATTCTTTCTCCTGTTGAAACATTTATTGAAACTGGTATTTTAGCTGACACACCACTCTGTTCAGAAAAGAAAACTGGGATCGTGCTAGATGACAAACTGGTGATCAGCAACAACTCAATTACGTTAGGCCTGATTTGGATCCAGAGGTGACTCTGCAGGTAGCAAAATGCTCCCTGATTTCTTCCAGGAGACAGAAACTGCAGACATTTTTTTTTCCTGAAAACTCTTCAAAAACCAGTGCATACTGAAAGCCTCAGCACAACCCTTCTAAAGAAGTACTCCATAAAAGTGTTTGCAAAATATTTGTGGATGAATGTATTTGCCCTTGGCTATCACATTCCAGTTTTCATCTGCAGAGCAATAGAAAGGAACATGTTCATTTGGTACATGGCTTTAAGTACAGCAACAAAATACTGGGGCAATTAATCCTAGGGTTTAAGACTGCTAATTTTCCCTTCCATGATCTTCCCTCTTTTGGTCACGTTTTGAAAGAATAATTACAACTCTTGTAAGCTATGTCCAGAAAAAAAAAAAACAACAAAACCAACAGACAGAAACCACAGGTTCTGTCTGCTGATGTTAGTTACTAACATCTGCATAAAGGTTTACTATGCTGAGTACATCTAACAGCTGCAGCCACTTTCAGGAAACTAGCAGTCAAAAAGGCTATTAGATGATTTTCCTCCTGCAGAACATGATCCTTTCTGTGCTAATATACACAGCCTGCATCTACATCTTGTACACATCTTGTATCTACATTTGTCATGACTGCTTTATGGTAGCATATTTGGTGATTTTTCCAAGCTTATTTTTAGAAATAGAGCAAATAAAAAGAACTGGAGGCATTTTAACTGCATGACAATTCCTATATTTAAGAACAGTTTAATCTAAAGCATGGAAATAGTCACAGGAAAAAACAAATAAACAAACAAAACCAAATCAACACACTGTTTCCTTTCCCTTAACCACTAGTATTCAAAGTTATGCAGCAGCTTGTGTTGTCTCTCTGCCCTGAAATTTCTAATAGGTCACTTCTGTCCAGTTTAATAGAAGAGGTTGAGAAAGCCTCATGGCACTGGCACTCCTTTGGGACACAAGCTGTGATGTCCTAGAAACCGGGTCTACTGCTTCTTCAGCAAGTATTACAAACATTGATAGCTATATACAGGAGGCTATCTTTTAAGGCTGATGGTCTTGCCCAGTTCTTACAAGGCACATCTTTACTGCTAAATAAGAGCCAGGAATTTAGGTTGAGCAGAAAGCCCATAAGTCCCCACAGTATTTAAATGTTATTAGTTCACACCCTGGCTCCCTTTTGGACTGCTTCAGGTAACTCCCTTCGGGATAAATTTTGTTCCAGAGTGAGCTACCCCTCAGCTGCATAGCTACAAGCCAGTTTGTGCCATTTGGCTTTGAGGTCGGGGATTGGCTCATGGCCCCTTTTTAATTAGCAGCATAAACATAGCTTCAAAGAACATATGTGGGTGTCAAACCTCATTAGAGGATTTGCGGTTGTGAAACCCAAGTGAGCAGAGTCATTCCTGTTGCAGCCTTAGTTCAAGCACCTACCGTCTAGAAAAGGGAAGGATTTAATTAACGTTTTTTATTAGCTAGCCCTAATGGGAGCACTCCTCTGAGGTGTTTCTCTCTCCTTCAGCAATTAGGATTCTTTCTTATTTTACTCAAGAGTTTGGACTACCTCGTAGGGGGACAAGAATGTCAAAGGTAGGCATCACAGTTCATACTGTGTAGGCACCCATCTCCACTATCAGGCCCACCCCTACACTCCTTCATGAAGAGTTTTTCTTTTATAGGTTTTCACCAGGCTTAGAATTAATCTCTGCTCATGCAGCCTCTGCTGATGCAAATTTAGACGAAGAACAGAAGCTTCCTGGTTGGAACTGCTTAGAAGTGGTTAAGAGCCCAGGCAGGACAGAAGTTCACACGCTAGGAAAAAAAGCATGTCACAAGATTTTAAAACATCAAATAACAGCATCATATTCCTTTTCCTTTTCTGTTTTTCAAGTCATCATAGATGCTATCACTCTTGTTCTTTCTTCCCCCTTCAAGGGGTCAACACCAGCTCAGGGATGGCCAGAGTCGTGTGGTTACTGACTCTCACAGTCCTTGTCCTCAGAACTAATACTTCAAGACCAGTTTCTGTGGTAAATCCAGAAAAAGAGGGTGCCAAAGAAAGTTGCCAGAGACATTTCCCTTTCAAGTACATACAATCTAAAACTTATCTGAACTGCTCTATAAAAGTACACATGGTTTGTTTTGTTTAGTATCATGTTGGTTTTTTCCTTGCTTTTCGGACTCTTCAAGACAGGGACTTGTTCTTTATTTGACCCTGTTTTACCTCCTTACTAATGCCACATACATAGCAGCTGAACAACAGGCCTGATTCTTCAGTACACTGCACTGAACATCAGAAAACAGAATGTTAATTTTATTTAGTCATTGGAAAACCACACACAGAAATACTGAAGTGTTTGGTTTGTGATGGAAAGTACATGCATAACCAATATATACCATCAGAACCTAGCTCCAGATGCTCTGGCTCACTATTACATAGTGAACCACCTTAATATAAAGATAATAATAAATACAGATGAACCACAGTTGTCTCAGTTTTCTACCATCCTCTCTCCTTCCCTCAATCTTGAGATCTGGATTAGCAGCTGGCATATTTAACAGTGGACACTAAAGGACACAAATTTTTCCTCATTTTAGACATAAATTTTCTGCTAGCTGAATTCTGGTCATACCTATATCATCTTGTCTCTGGAACATCCCAGGAAAGTCCACTGTTCTTCAAGATAACAATCAGTATGAGAGAAAGAGGAGATATATAGTATGATTTATACACTTTTAAGATCTCTGGAGATCTTTTAAGATAGCTCTCTGTTTACAGCTCAAAGAAAACAGCATAGGGCTAATAAACTGGCTCACGGTTGTTGATTAGATTTTAGAATAAGCAAATGAAAAAGCTAAGCCAGCACAAAATATGGATTGTGATGTAAAAAAATACCAACTTCCTGCCCCATCCATACTGGTTCTTACTGTTTAGGGAATACTGATACAGAAAATTTTTACTTTTCTCCCCATCCAGAACTACTTTGGTAGCTATGAAATTGCTACAGAACATCAAAAAAGACATTTCTTCTCAGAAATATGTACTTCCCCCAACAACAGAAAAACATAAAGGGTCTGGAAAGGGGAGAGAACAGAAGGGTTGCTTTAAACACCCTTTCTTGTGCTGGGATTTGAAGCTAGTGAGGAAAATGCAGACTGTGCACATGACAGATCACTACCCGCTATGGAAATATTATTCCCATCAATTAGCTTTATTTCTACTTCTCTTTATTCCCTTTCCTTGTGTTTGTCTTATTTTGTTCCGTGACTAGAAGATATGAAACCTTCATCAGCCCACAGAATAAAGAACAAAACTTAGCAAATTGTACATAAATATTTTCTTATGGGCACCTATACTTGCTACAGAGCCTTTGCTCATTAACTACATGCATCAATAACACAAAATAATCCCATCTCCACAGTATATACCTGTACATAAATTTGTTTTCAAATTTAAATAGAAAGTTCTATTATTCCACTATTCCATTGCTAAACAGTTACCTGTGTTCAATATATCAGAAATTATTTGCTTCACTGTAGTTAATGATAGTTATAACAATAACTATCTTATGCTAGGCTCTGTGAGTACCTGGTAAATTTGTTAAAGCAGTGACTGTTGAAGCAGAGATTCAATTAGGAAAGAACACAAAAATGATCAGCCTTACAGAAAATGTTTGGGGAAGACAACCCAGGTTTTCACTGTCCTGGCTATTTGCTCCTGTCTCAGAATTGGTTCTGCAATTCTCTTGCAGCTGAAAGAGGTTTTTTCATACAACAAAGTGCACAAACTGAGCTAAGGCAATGACCTCACCTACACTGCCAGCTGCTTTGGACAAGGCTTTTTGGTTTTATTGAATAAAGTCCAATTTTCTTCCACTCGACAGACACTACCACAGCACAAACATTTAATCCTGTTACACAAGTGTTGACATGTCAGGTGAGTTTTCTGGTAGTGCTGAGATTTTTTAGAAAAATGTGTTCATTTTCACTGCTTTTGTGATTTTGCCAGCAGGCTAAGAGATGACACGAGACAATTTTCCCTGTATCTGTTTTCTCCCAGAGGAAAGGGAAAAAAAACCTATTTCACAACAGACTTATCTGCTCTGTGAAACTAAGGAAAGGTTTCAAAATGGAGGGCAAAACTGCAGTTTACTGCTTCACAAAGGATTAAAGGAATATACAAGAGATATACTTTGTAAGTTCTCTTCAAGGAGATGGCCTGCTTTTATGTAAACTGCCTTTCATCTTATCATATATTGTTCACAGTGAGGATATAAAGTAGACAGGATATTGAGTGAGGCTACAAAACGATGCAGAAGGAAACAAAACTCTTTTCAGCAGTTTATGTTCTGAACCACTGCTGAAATGCTCCAAGATTTCCACATCTCCATTTCTTTCTTGGAAGTATACTTATGCTTACGTAAACCTGACAAGCACCTGTGATTTATTTTGGAACAAGACATTAATTTCTTAAGCAAAATGTTGGTTTAGTCTGTATGGATGCAGTAAGCCTACTCTTGGGAATCGTACTAAGACTTACCATGATGGAGTCCTCCATTATGTAAATGCCTCTCGGGTGTAGTTTTTGCTTCATTATATAGGTAACTGGGACTTTTATGAATACCTGAAGCTTTTTAATGAATATTGGCATTTTCACTCAATTCTGTAGAAAGCAATGGAGTGCCAGGGAAATCTGTCACTCCAATTGTCTGAAATAGCTTGTCAAGTAAATAGCACTTTTCTTCTTTCCTTTGGATAATGTACCATCGATCATGCAAAATAATCTAAACCATTATTTTTAACAGAAAGTTCTGTGCACCGAGTTTGGAATTTCAGAAAAATACACGATATCCAAAATTGGCTGTCCAGACCAGGAATTTTATACCAAGCCATTTTCACTCAATGCCGTTGTATAAACTGCTTTCTAAAATGCACTTTAAGATATTGCCCTGTGAAAACACAATCATGAAACCTCATTTTAAACAGGGTAAGAGAATATCAGGAAGATAATATTTGCCCAGTGTCTAATCTCAGAGGTACCATTTGAACTGGATGCCATGGAACCTGCAAGTACTCAGTGCTTCAGAAAAACATGCCCATATTGTAAGTCCATGCATAATTACACTTGGCTCTTCATCAAAGAACATCACTCAGTAGTTTGCTTAGAAATCGTAGGCCTAGATAACAAAGCCACGGATTTGTTATCAGCTATCAGCTACCAGGCTGATAGTACTGAACTAGGTAAGGCAGATGCACGATCTCCTTCTACCCAACTGCAGATCTCCATCTTCATGAGACTGTAGTCAAAGTAGTAAGATATCTTGAGAAGCAAAATAAGCTCCACTAACACTCAGCATAGCTTCTGGATCAGACTTCACTTATATCAACCAGTTGAAACCATACCTAAAAGGAGTTGAGCCTATCTACATCTACCCAAGTAGCTGCATCTGTAAATTAAGGGGGATAGGGCCCATTTTACAACATCAATGCTACTTCACTTTGATTGAAAAGAACAGATGCTAAAAGTGTTCCTTTTTTGGAGGCAGAAGTAGGCTATTTAATGTGAATTCTGATCCAATGAATAGCAAGTCACTGATACAGCAACACCATTTTGTCTGATGCTTTTTTCCTTCTCTCATACATAGAAAAATCCTTCGTGTTGTGTATATATATAATCAGAACTGCATAATTCAGTGCAGTCAGTGACTGCCTAGAAAAACATGTACTAAATCTAGACACATTTAATGATTTTGTCTTTTAAAAAAAATCATTTTTTCTAAGTTGATTTTTCTTCTGAGTTCTTGAATTTTCACTTCAATTATTTACATTTTAAAGGAACTGAATGGAATATTAGCAACATTATGTAAAAAAAAATTAATTACCCTGATGCTGGCATTGGAATACCTGTTTTAAAATCAGTATAAGTCTCCTAAAGAGGTCAGTAGTCATGAAACATTTTGCTGAAAATTAATTCAACACATTTTTATTGGCTCAGTGAAATTCATAATCAGAAAGTAAAAAGCACTTATCAAGGGTATCCAAACATGAAGTTATTAAAACCTCCTGTAGGAAGGGTTCAAAAGCAAAGTTGTAGAAACATATTGGTACCTCTTCTATTTTCTCTTATTGCAGAAAAGTGCTGCAAACAGTTCTGTTCAGATGTATTGTAGCTGACATCCACATCATGTTTTCTGCTGCTTCTACTACTGAAAAGTTCAGTCTTGGATACATATAATATACATTGTTTAGTAACATCTGTGTGCACACTCCAAAGTATGAAGGTTGGCTGTATTGCTAGAGCTCAGTTTGGGAATTTGGCTGCAGGCACAATCTTTCTATAGGTCTGAACACAAGGACAAAGGAATAATATTTTTCTATAGGAACAACAGAAATTTCTGGGGCAAGGAGTGAAATGTGCAGAAACAAAGGAGAAATATTATTTTCATTTTTTAACAAAGAAGAAATATTGTTTTCATTCTTTATATCAAAAATATTCACAATAGAAAAATATAATACTAAATGCATAAACACAGAGAAGGAGCTCTGCAGAGCAGAAAGATCATGTCTGAAGAGGCAAAACATTTTCTTTTGGCTATGTTCACAGTACAAAAACAACACGTTTCAGTATCATGGTCTACTTGGACTCTGCCCCAGTAATTAGTTTCTTTTAAGCACTCCACTTTTGCGAGCAAAGGAACGTCTGCTCTCTGGTACCTCCACGGCCGGTAGCGGGCAGCAATGGCTGTACAGCTGCGTACGTGTGCAGCAGGCACCGCGCTCCTCCTGAGAAGCAACAGGGCTGCTGCAGAGCTGTGGATCCACACTGCAGTTCCACACTGCATAGCCAAACCTACTCTGTGCGTGGGAGCCACGAGGGTTTCTTCTGCCCAGCCACAAGAGCAATTTACGTGGCTCAATTGGTTTCAGACGTCCAGTCCCTCTGTGTTAAGAGGGCTGAATTCAATAGTGCTTCACTACCTAGTGAGAGAGTGATGGCAGTGACGGCCGCCTTCATTTTGTATGTTTGTCTTCAGGTTTAAGAGTCACTTTATGGTCTGTGAATGATATCTATTGTTTATCTGCCTGTAGTTTCATACAATTTTGATAGCTGCAACTGGGAATTGTGCATGTCTTTTGACTGTTTTAGGTATCAAGCTTCTCTCCACCCCTACAAAGTCAAGATGGATTGTCAGTTGAAGAGATTAACTTTTTAAATATTATTCTATAGAAAGTTTGAATTTCGATCACAGTTCATTGTCCAAATTTCTTAACATGATTCAGAGAGCCCAATCTATATGTCTATCCATTTTTCACATGAATCAGTGGAAAACGAGATGAGCAGTTGCTTTTGTATGCATGTACCTATGCCTGCTATCATTTCATACTCAGCTCAAGGCAATGTACTAATTAAGAAATGTGTTTAGTACTTCCTTAAAAAACAAAGTAAGAATGTGCCATTCACCTTTCCAGATTGAGGTTAGTATGTTGCTTGTCACTCACTGTACCTATCAATCTCAGCTGAGAATTTAGTATTTTTTCTAACTCATCTATTTGTAGTCATAAACAGCACTGCACTAGCCCAGCTTCTTCTATTGAGGAATAAGAGCTGCTAAAGTCAGGATCACACTCAAAAGTATAATCACACTCACTCATTATGAGCACTACATGGCTCACAGTGCAAGATGAGATAGCCACAAGGATGTGCCTCTACATGAATGGTTCAGGACAGATTTTCAACAGCAGTTAAATCTTACACATATAACCAGATAGTAGTTTTCACCTAATGTTATGCTCAGAATACCCTGTTTTGCCTCTTACTATGCCCAGATTATTAAAAATATTATGTAGCATGAAACACATGAAATACAAGTGATTGGCACTTACACATGCTCTCAAATGGACTGGGGAGCCACATAAGCTAGTCATGACCAGAAAGTGCTGGGATCTGAAAAAATATATCGTAACAACACAGAGCTACTGTTTGGAAACAGCAGCTACAACAGGTTTCATACCAAGACATCTAAACTGCTGACTTTCCACCTCTCCCCTTTCACTTATGGGCTCAGGATACTTAAAATATTCTACTGCAATGAGTGCTGCACTGCTACATGAACTGTGTGGTATTGCCAAACCTTCAGTGGGGCAGCCATGAATATGCTATAAGTATTATCCCAAAATCAGCATTTAGGGACCAAAGGAATCCCCATACCTTTTTTTTTTTTTTTTGGTATCTGTGGGATCTGCAGGTGGATGGTTAGGAAATGCACCAGCCACAACAGCACGCGTAACCACTCACAGAGGTCATAAGAAAGGTTGGAATCTGGGGAGAGCGAGAGTTGGAAGTGTAGACAAAAGGAAAAAGATGACTGAATAGATGGGCTGCAGGGGGTATTGCAAATGAAACGTGACTCCGATCAGCTCAGAAAATAAAATTAAACCAGACCAGACAGGACATACCCTTTTCACCACAATGATGACAGGGAAAGTCATCTGACTTAGTCATTTCCCTTTTTATCCAGAATTTCTGAATTGATAAGCCATGTCTGAGGATTAAACACCACAGATCTGTTTTTAAGAGAGAGTGTGTTATTTCTCACTTATTTTTAATTATGAAGCCTTACCCATCATTCATACTGGATGTTTAAAGAGTATTTTCCATAGGAAGATGCCAATATTTAGTATTTGTGTAAGCATACAGGCACTGTAATGTTGGGCCTGAGATCCTGGGCTTCCTGCTGTACAAACACAAAAGGAAAAAACAGAAATCCATGTCTCCAACAACTTGTGATTTAGGTATAGCAAAAAATGTCAATCAGAGAAAGGAAAAATGACAAGGCAGTGTTTGTTAATGGGCTCAAGAGCAGTCAGAAGACACTGGCAGTTTAATTGTAGTCCTGCTTTTAGTGGTACTGCATCAAAGAAAAAGCCTTTAAGGAAGGATTGGAGAGTGAATAAAAACTGAGTCCCTTCTGGTTATGGGTAACTCCCCCCATAGTGAGGGACAATGTGTAAGGGAGCTAGGAGGTGCTTTGCTTGCAACAGGCACAGCACAGGCTGGCATCATAGACTACCGGACATATTGGAATCCACTTCAACTCTCAATGAGAAACCAATGGGATGGGATTATGTCCATGGCTTTGTAAAAGAGTACAACCATCTTAAAACTCTTTTTAACTGTATTCCACCGAGAGGAGGAAAGCTGTAGTAATACACAAGAACTGGTCAAAGTAAGACAGGAAAAGGATCTTACCGTTTTAGTTTGGACAGATCTCACATGCTGAAGACACTACAAGGCCAAAGATGACTTTGGGTGAGGTCATGGATGAATACACCACATGTAAAGATGAAAAGGAAATGTGTATCTTCAATTTATTATGCAAGGTATGCAGGACTTTGACTTAACCAGATTAGGTTGCAGAAAAGTCATAGACAGTGCCCAAGTTACGGGGCTGAATGACTGGAAATGTAGAGGTTTTATCCCCAGTGACAAAAAAGGAGGGGAAAAAGCCTTAGAGAAAAAGGTTGAGAGTCATGACTCAGAGCTGAGCAAAGACTACAATTTGGACAGGAGGTAGGCCAGTTTTGGGATGGAGAGTAACAAGGAGACAGCAGTAGGATATACAGTCATGGACCAAAAGAGAGACAGAACAAAGGGGGGGGGGGGGGCAAAGGGGGGGGGGGGGGGGGGGAAGGTGGGGGCAGAGAGAGAGAGTTCTCAAATGCTCTGTATATTTAGAAATTAAACTTTGTGAAAAATAAGCTTGAGTATTTTTAAACATAACTGTGTGGTGTTCCTGCTTCCCATTGCCCTGGAGGAGATTCTGCCTCTCACAAAACTGAGCATGACAGAAGTGGTTTTGTGCTGCACATTCCACATTTTGCTCCCAGTGAGACTGTGGTGAAGTATGTGACACCCTGGGCACTGTGCAGTAGTATCTGGTTCCTCGATCCTACTCTCAGGGGAGAAGGGGAGACAGCCAGCTCCCTCACCTATAGGCAAACAGCAGCAGTACCACAGTCCATGGTTGAAATGACTGATTACGTTGATTCTTTCAGTGTAGAGAGATCAAGCTGCTCACACGTTGGGTTTCCTTGAAAGTTTGATGGCATCCAGCATGACAGATACTTGACAAAATCACTTCAAACAGCAAAGCTATAAGGTTACCAAATCCTGACATGATAAAAGAATGTACTGCAAGGGAACAGGACAATTAAAAAGGGAAAAACAACTGCATCTTCTCAAAGAGCTCATTATATCCAAAATGCCTGGCTCTCCAGTTCATGACACATTTTGTAGCATGAAATTAAAAAATGCAAATCACAAACAGCTGGGCACCTTCCTTTATCATGCTGTCATCATACATAAACAGCACTGGGAAGAAACATATGCACTGGGTTCAAACCAAGAGCCTGGAAAGTAGAACAGCTTTAGCTACTAAAAAGAAACATTTTCAAAGTATATACTGCCCCCCAGCGTACATGTCGGTATTACCTCCAACACTTCATTCTATTTCATCTATTTCAAAAATCTAGAGTAATGTGAGGTTGTAGTGTCCCTGATAATTGGAGGAACAAGGATAAAATCCCGGCACTAGGGAACAGCGTGAAGAGACAGCTCCGACCAGGGCTGGTAGGGCCAGCAATGAGCAGAAGCTGATCATTGCCACTGCACTCCAGCCATCTTCTAGGAAAAACATCACGCTGGTTCCCTATCACCAGAAGCCAGGAGAACTTATTAATTTGGGGGGTTCTGCAGCCCTCCTTGTTGCAGGCAAATAGCAAAGCAACCCGAAGCTGGCTCTGCATCCCTGACACAAACGGTAAAATAAACCATTCAAGACCATAGAGATTGTCCAAAAAAGACTGCTTTAACCAGCAGTTTCTGGTTCCTTCCAATTAAAAGTTTCTGATGAAGAAGATGAGTTTAGCATACTCCTGCTGACATACTTACCTATGCAGCGGTAATTTCCTTGGAATATTTCTTGATACTCTTCAACAGTTGTTTGTTGTGGTTTTGGTTTTTTTTGTTTGTTTGTTTGGTTGGTTTTTTTTTTAATGGATTTTAACTGGACTAAGAGAACTGAAGTGCGAAAAATGAATTGTTTATCTCTGTTAAACAATGCTATGCTGTGCAGGGACACTGCTGCACTACTATACAATCACTTCTCAGTGCAATGAAGGTTTTACTCACCGCTAAATGCTTCTATTTTGTTTTTTATTTTAGCTTGCCCTTTACCTTGCAGGTCCTTGAACAAATTCTGAGCAAAATTAAGAGGAAAGTCAGCGCCACGGTGGAAGACTCACTTGGTACAAAATCTCTGTTTCCCATTGCACTTGCAGAATCTGAACATTAAATTGAAAAAAAATTCTTAAGATCTTATCAAGATCGATTTAAAAATAATACATATTTGTCTTCTATGCATATTATGGCTTCATAACATAAGTAAAAAAAAACAATTCAGAAGTTTTCAGATGAACTTAGTTGTTATTTGCAAAAATCCGGCATAATCTTTATAAAATGCTAAGTAATAAAAACTTCAGGAGCCAAGTAAATGTCAGTTGCTAAATTCTGACAATGGTTACATTGCACACTCAAGAACAGCATTATTGCTGAAATAGATTCTTTATTTCTGAAACATTCCAAAACAGCAGTATACACAGTTGTAATCAAATATTAAGTCATATGCCATTATAAGAAAGCATTGATTAGTGCAATTGGATTTTGTAAAAGATCTATCAAAAAGATTTATTCGCATTAAAACTCATTTTCCATAAGCAACTGTTAATAAAACATTACAATTTAATTCTTTGTAATAAAGTACTGAAAATCAACTGTAGTTTTAGAGATCACTGTATCTTTGTAAGTGCAATGTGACTTATGCTGCCATTTTAAATACAAAACACTATGACAATAAATTAACAATTGAACAAATGGTGAAAGACCAACAAAACCACGCTGACCCAGCTGGATGGCAATTTCCAGTGAATGCTACTTTTTGTGTGCTTCTGCAACATAAATATACTGCTTTGTATTGCCAATGGTACGATTTGTAAGATATGTTCCTAGCGCTAAAAAAGTACATTACCCCAAAAATATTATTTATGGCACAGAAAAGTTAAATTATCTCTCTGTCATTCAAGGTTCAGGCAAGTTTAAATGAACTTAAGTATACAAAATAAAATGTACTGGAAACACTAGAAAAAAATTCAAGCACATACATAAGTCCCCCCAAATCCAAAATAAAATGCATGATGCCTTTACACTGAATAAATTATCTCAGAATTTCAGTACGGTCAAGCTGCCCAAAAGCATTATCTCCTAGTTCTTTCCAAGGAAATATTCTGGTACTTTGCACATATATACTACTTTCTTCAGTTCCAAATGCCAACACTGCTATTGTTAGTCTGATAAGAGTGCAGCTGTTCATGTAACTGATTAAGTGCAATATTTAGTATTTGCTAAGATGTTCATTTTTTAGAAATGACACTGCATTATGGATGGTTACATATT
The DNA here is from genome assembly GCF_965140245.1 of Athene noctua. Taxonomy (NCBI): domain Eukaryota; kingdom Metazoa; phylum Chordata; class Aves; order Strigiformes; family Strigidae; genus Athene; species Athene noctua. The sequence continues at coordinate 218,389,754 of NC_134037.1, forward strand.
AAAATCCTGGGGGAAATAATACTGTATGACCCTCCTTTTCCAAATCATTGTTACCCAGCCAGCTGGGTAATGAATCCACATTATTTATTTTCCAGCGTTGATGGGCATCCTTCATCAATAGCAGCCGTCTCTCCAATTCCCATCCCGCATCGTGCTGAGTGACGAAAGTGGCTTTGGAGGCTGAAGAAAACTGTATTAACAGAATGACAAAAAAAGGTAAAGGAAGTCATGTTTCATGTGAAAGATCAAGGTATCAATTAATTTCCTTCTGCACTGACACTGGCTTTGTGGCTTACTTATGACACATTATTGGTATATTTCTGGCTCCATGCTAATACAAATGTAAATATCTATGGTGAAATTAAGGCCACTTCCAGTGAGACCCCATTACTGTTACTGGTCTTAACAGGGCCAAAGTTTTGTAAAAAGGAGTTTGGTGAATAACTGTCATGATGCATGAGACCTCTCTGAATGGGAAGATTTGGCTTTTCAGGCCTAAAGATGATAAAAACCTACTGTCTCACAACGAACAGCAGAGATCTAATGGGGAATATTCTCCAAAAAGCTGTTGTGCTCAGCATGCTCATGAAAAAACAGCACTTTTATAAAAACACTATGCAGGCACTGAAGAATTCTGGCATCTTATCAGTTGAAGAATTCTACTAAGTCCTGCTCCAGACCCTCTTACCCAAGACACGTGATGACGTGTTTCCATCCCACAGCTGAAGTCAAGAGCTGCCAGCCCCAGCACCACCACTCCTGCAGGGAACTTGCTGTCCTCCAGGCCTCCACCCTCACACCTGACCTATGTGTCTCACTCATCAATGAGGACAACTTATAACATGCTTGATGACCATCTTCCAAACCCTCCAAGTACTACTGAGGTAATTGTTTCAAATAAGATTAAAAAAAGGAAAAAAAAATTGTCTGACTGCCAACTCGCTGGTGATGAGGCAGGCTATTTCTAATTTGCCACAACCATATTTTAGTTACACCAGAATTTATTTATACCGCTTGTGGATACACGAATCTCTGACAGCAAGGAGAAAAGCAGTTAATATTTAGTCAAACTGGTTATCTTGGCCATTACAATTTTATTTCACAAATTATCAAAAGCACTCCCTCATCCTGTGTTTGATCCTATGCAGTAAAAACTGAAGTTCCTGAATGCAGGCCCTATATAAAGTGTCTAACAACCTATTTTAAGTACATAAAATGCCAATAACTTGGCTGCCTAACTGTCTGGCCACAGATATGAAGACACAACTTTACTCTGAATGTGCACTTCTCCCTGAACATTAGATTTATTTAAAAAACAAAAGGCCTGTTCTACTTTTTAATCAAGTCATGACTAAAAACATTGTTTAATTTTCCATATACCGAAAGAAGCTAGACTCTTGAACTGATAATCAGAAATTATTTTCAGTTAGATAATCACTTAGAAATGATCAGAGTCATCAAAAGGGACAAAGTCTGCTTCTGACAGCTAAACTCCTTCCAAGAAAATTCCATATGAACTGAAACAGCCCTTATTTTTCACATACATAAATAAAATGAAATGAGGGTCTTAAAAAACTGTAGGCTAAGCTCCAATCTGCCCGTGCTTTTAGAGTTCTATAAACTTGTCATTCCCACAGTGCAAAGACCATCAGTCTTCGCGGATCATTGGTCTGGCTCTATGGCAACATATGATGCTGCTAAGGTACATCTGAAGGTAAGAAGACAGGAACCCAGACTTTCTGGACTATAAATAGCTTTGTTACTGATTTGAATCAGCTTCTAATAAAAACAGTGTTGAGAGTATAGTGTGTGTGTATGTGTCCCGAAACTTCTTATTTTTCTTTAATATTGTCTATTGTATGAAAAGTTACAAAATAGCAAGGGACTGGTCTTCATGGACCAGAAAGTCTCTTTCTCGTATGTTGCTATGAAAGATTTAAGAGCTCTGCAGAAGAACATGAAGTGGAGGAAAGGAAAAAGAAAAGAAGAAAGAAACCCTCTACTATAAAAGAACTCTTAACAGAGAGAGTTCCAGCAGAGAGCAAAGGAGGTTATAACAGAAATCTCATGGTACAGCCTTCATCAAAGGAGAAACCTGACAGCTCTTTATCAAAGTTTCACTGCGGTTGGTCAAAATCTGTTGTCAGTCACATTGGTATAATCCCCAAGTAACTCAACTAAAGAGAGAATGTGAGCAATTGAACTCATTCTGGATCTAGCCAGTATGTAGTTAAAAGTGTAAAAACGGTGAGAGTTTAATAGTGACAGTTCATCCAATAGAAAACCAGGTGGCCACACGGTGGACTCTCACAAGAGGAAGGATGCGTGTGATGGAAATAAATAGTTGGAAGAGTTGACACAAGCTGATAGAAGTTTCTCTTTGAGAAACTTCATCACCTATTAATCACGGAACACACAGATAAGAGTTTAACTGATGGCTGTGATAAAGTGATTAAAACAGTCTCACGGTGTCTTTCCTCAAGCTTATTTTATTGCTTGCCAAAAAATCATTTGGAGATTAAATTCTTTTGGAAAAATGCAAAAAAATGCATCTGCTTAACAGTATAGCTCATTGCAAGAATGTTACACTCCAGGATTCCCTGTTTGGCTATTGTCTCCAAGCTAGAATTGAAAAGATGCTGGTTCAACCCAAGACTGTACTATCCAGGATATTTCCTTCTCACAATGCCGTACTGTCACAAGTTGCATTCTTACAGTCTACTGCCATTTACAACAGGAATGCAACTCTTTCTATGTGAGTACTCTAAGATTGGTTCATCCTGTGACACTGGAAGAGCAGCTGGCACAAGTCTGGAAGAAGGCAAGCCACATATGTTAATGCTATGAGGTTTCCATTTGTTCTGATTTCTTACTGATGGGCGGAAAGCTATTCTTATTTATATGTGATTACATTCTATCAGTTATCATAGTTTACTAGGAACTACCAGCAAGCATTGTCCACCCCTATTTCTGGAAAGAAGTCTTCACCCATTCAGTGACTCAGCACGGGGAGCTAGAAACTCTTCTGTATTATAGCCCAGCTTCATACTGAGGATTAAAAAACCCACAACACAATCTAAACCAAAGCCACCCACATAGGGAAGGAGGTCTGTTTAACTCTTACCTTCGAACTGGCTGTGCAATTTTACTTCTGGGTATGCCACTCCCATTGACGGCCAGCGATGGTCTTGGAAGAGCACTGCGCCCTACAATTCCCTGACTGGCAGTCTTGTTTGGCATTGGGATCCCAGTGTTAGAATATAACTGCAAGTTGTTGGACACTGGAATACTGCTACTACTACTACTACTACTACCACCACCTTGTACGGTTGGGCTTACATAGGCAGTAGCTTTGAGAGGCTGTCTGACAGACACTGGAAAATGTCCCACACTGTGAACTCTGTGTTGAAGCTGTCCTGGTGATGGAACTGTAAAGAGTGGTAGAAAAGGAAGTAACAATTTCAGTATGCAACAGATGAGGCCAGTTAGTAATGCTCATTTTTAGATAGGTCTGAATAGGGATAAACACATCATTATGCAATTTACTTGCTAATTATAAACTGCTGAAAAACCCCTGGATCCAGTATTGTGTCCAGTAACACTGCACTGAACTAAAATACCCTGTTCCATTCCCATCCTGAACAAAAATCCCACCACATTCTCATCCCTTCTCCCTTCAAAGAGGTTTCGTTAGCCATTACAAGCACACTAATTCTACCTATGCAATTAGAGCTTTAAACAGGAGAAATTGCTAAAAGTATAAATTAATTACTGTTAGAACATTTATATTTTTGTAAGGTTGCTTGTAATAACCACATGTTGTTTAAGGAACATCACATTAAAGCATTATAAAACATCAGAGAAGTCTAAGCTTTATGTATAAAACCAATAAAAAGGCTATAAAAAGGTCTTGAATATAACAGCATATTCCAAGGCCAATGTTATGTAAACTGTCATTTTAAATCAATGCTATGGGTTCCAGAAGCTTTATACAGATTTTCTACACAATCCTGCCCTCTGGTGTACATCAGACACACATCTGTCTCGGAGTCCACATATCAAAAGCAAACTCTCAAAAGCCTGAAGCGCATAAACTAACATACCGCATGCAGGCCAATCCTTTTTCAAAGACTTGAAAGAGGACATCTTAAAATCATTTAAAGACACAGGAGAAAATACTGATATGTGATTCCATTAAACAATGCTGGCAATATATTGCTATGGAACTCTTCTCATAACACAGCTCCTTAAATCCCACAGCACAGCCAATTATTAGAAATGCTTTTCAAAAAATTATTTCAGAAAAATCACATTTTATACACACATATATATAAACACAGAGAAATATATATTTCTAAAATAGTAAATAAAATTAAATTCTCAATGCACCACCATGCAAATTCAAGTGGGAACCTGAACAAGACTTCCAGTCTCCTATTCAAACAGGAGAGCAATAAAAAAACAAATCAGCAGTCTAGTATATTTTCCAGAAAAGATGCAATTTAGTAGTTCTGAAGACACTTGTAAATTCTGCTTAAATTTGAAAGAAAACACCCACAGAAAACAGTTTTGCCTTCTCCCTCCAAAATTTCACAGGATATGGGAGGCAGAAGTTAAATCCTTTCTCCTGCCTGTGTCCAGTGAAATCCACTTACTCCATTTCCTCTCAGAGTACTTCATTCACTGTGCTAGAAAACATGAGTTTGGATCTTGACCTGTCTTGTTCATGTTCTACATTAACAATGGAACATCCATCCCCCCCATCAAGAATTCACCTAAATTTAACTTATTAGAGAGTTATTTTAATTCTCCCACTCAGCAAGTATATTATACTTGAGGATATAGCCCTCAGTTTATCACATCTGCTTGGAAGAAAGTGGCTTAACTTCAGTCACCATGCGTTTAAAATAGTATTTATACAGTGTACCGTAAAACCAGCATTGTATTAATTACCAAGAAAAGCAGTTATCAATTCTAGTATCAAAACTAAAAGTGTAAGCTTATATGAATTAATTGTATTATCAGTGCTTCTGCAATACTACTAACTATTATTTTTAGTTTTAAAGTTGACACAAGATCAATGGGCAAAGAAAAAAAAAAAAAAAGGATGAAACTCAATACTGCATAACAAGATTGGCAGATTTTGTTTTCCAAAAGAGAAGTTTTGAAAATCCTGAGCTATATTAAAATCTGGTGCAAAAGGAATACAGTCTGCTTTTAATTTTTCATGAAGCAGAGGATCAGTGACTGGGACATGTATTTTACCACTCTACCGATTCCTTTCACACAGCCAAAGAACACAGGTACTTACTACATGACTGCATCCTTGAAATCCCATTACTCGCTCCATGCAAATTGGAGTCAAAGCTCTGACTGTTCCTCACAGTGACTGGAGAACTAGCAAAGCCAGCGTTACTGTTAATGGTGGGGGTACTTGGCATCCGAGCGAGGTTAGGCATGCTTCTTCGAAGTTTATCTGAAGCAAAAGAAGATAACATCCACAGTCATGTCAGAATTTTCAAAAAACACAAGTAGCCTCTGAATAAATTCTGTAAGAAATCAAAATTAAGACAAATTACTTCAACACAAAGAAAGGTTTTGCTCTGCAGGAAGAATATTAATACATTATTGACAGCTTACTAATTGAACCCTTCTGACTATAGTAACAACACGATTATTCACAAATAACTTTAAAGACACCAATAAGAATTACATTTTTGGAATCACAAGGATTTAAACACTGAAGTGTCATAAGAAGGATGAGTTTCACATAAGTGTGTAAAGTAGGTCAGATGAATCATGCCCTAAATGTGCCTGTTTCTTTGCGGTGAATACAAAGCAAGGCTGCTGTGACAAAATCAGACACAGGCATCTACACTGTGGGGGTATAAAGACAGGTGAGATGAATCCATCCTAAGTGACTAAAGTCTTGTTTTCGTGTGCCAATGAGATGCAAAATATTCTGTTCAGTACCTAACCTTATTAGCATGTTAAGTTTCTGCAGGTGGCCAAGTGCAAAACCTGCTAAGTCTTGACGCTGTTCAGTTGCTTGGAGCCCTGGACTGGCATCAGGATTTTCAAATCTGGTGGTTCTCCCTCCTACCCCACTCGTGATGACTGATTTGTGGGTATCTTCAGAACAGGCCTGTAAGGCCTTTCACAAAAAGAAAGCTGTAAATGCCCCAAATGGTTCTGGGGCAAGTCCAACAGCTAAGAGGTCAGAAGAGGTCTGCAACCCCACTCACACTAGTTGATTTGGAGACAGAAGCCGAAACCAAGTCTGGCATCTCAAGATGACTTCCCAACCACAACAGCATTAGGTAACCTAGGGTTAAGCTCTTTTGGTCTCTGCTGCTGTGGAGCCAAAAGGAGATAACTCAGTTCTGTATAACCAGAAGAGACTGGCGAGGGCAGAAAGGCACACACTGAATGATGTGGTCTTAATTGCCTCATGTGACATGACAGACTTCAGTAAAGTACCGCTGTGCGGAAATAACAAATAATTCACTGAACTGTCATTAACACCACCACTAACGCTGTGGCCTCCTGGCCAGGTTCTGGAGCACAAGTGTTGGGCCCTGCTGAGGTGGCTATGTTTCTCCTGGTACTGCTGTCACCACTGAGGCCACCAGGTCCTGCCCCTGCCGTAGGTTCCAGCTCCTGGCAGATGTCTGCCTCCAGTACTGCAACAGAAAACAGGGGTATACTTGTTTTCTGACAGGCAGCTAGACTGCTCTCCAATGGCAAGCAGGGCATTTCAGGATTGACATTTTGGATTTATGCACCGGAATGACACATCACACACAGCTTGGAATTGATGTTTTGGTCGACCTCCTAGCTCACACAGAGCAAGTTCAGTCCACAGAAACAATGAATTGACTTAGGAATCTCTGTTTATCAGTCCATATAAATATATAACCTATTTAGCGCCATCATGAGCTCCTTCAATCCTTAAAGCTGCTAACAACTGATGAGTAATAAGAAGTGACAATACAGTTTTATCTACACAAGGTATTAGTAGTCACTAACAGTAACTTCAATATGCGTGATGCCTATGCAACTCCAGCAAACTGTATCGCAGCAAAGCTACAACGCTAGCTGTTATAAAAAAGAACTAGTGCAGAACTCTGCAAATAGTCAAAATATCCTTCTCCTTCAAAGATCCAGCATTTTTAATACCCTCATGTCCTGAGTCCCAATTACTAGTTTCTACCTGCCATTCACACTAGTCCTGTAATGATGAGACCTTCTTCTCTTCCCTCGCAACCAAGGCTGACTTTCAGTTACCATAGATGATGTGACAGAAAACCATTGTTGTCTAGGAAATAGTTTAAATATTCCTGTGAATTAAATACACTACACTTTCATATTTTTGAAATCAAACAGTAGGTATGGGAGGTAAGATAGGGAGGAGTTCAGTGCAGGAAAGGAAAATGCAAGGTTTGAGTTCCTGGAAATTACAGTACAGCCAAATCCTAACAAAGAAGTAGAATCCCTCATCAAAGAGTTAGAGTTGTTGTGCTTCACTGACTCACCACTGACACTGGCAGTGGTACAGCAATGAATATTAGCAAAGAGATTACCACTGTGGTTCAGTCAGGTACTACTAATATCACTGATATAACAGTGATAAAGGTTTTCAGGCTTCCAAAACTGTTCTGGGGATGCAAACAATGGCATCCATACAGCTACTTTATGTCCCTATTTCTGAAATACTCGTGATTTTGCAAACTGGAAAGGGAACTTTCTTCCTATGATGCAATCCTTGGTGCAGAACGGCAGAAAATTCATGAATATGGGATACCTGTAGCTACTGTTAATTTTGGAGCCCTAGCATACCCTTTAAAATCCTAATCCTGAAAGCCTAAATCAATATTACAGCACTTGGCAAAAAAGTTTTGAGCAGCAGGATGGTGGTAGGAAAGATGGGACTGCATAAAATAGCTTTTCTAATACTATCCACATATCACGTTGTATAAGCAGAATTCCTTGGACTCTACAACATGCTCTTTCACTAAGGACTGCATCAGCCACAACAGGCATGATCTGCGCCTTGAATTGTCCAGTGGATGCAGCCACAATAGCAGGAAGGATAGGTACAGAAGTAGCTTGGATTTCCTCCATGTCATGGGTGGCCACATCTTTTGCCTCCTGTTCATTAGTCCCTTCTCCTTCCAGCAGTCTGCTCTGCTGCTGATTCATTCAGTCCTCAGGCAGCAGATTCCTGCTGCACCTGCACATTCTCATCCATCGAGCATCTGTGTTACTTCTTTGATGGGTCCTTGTGTCTGCTGAGATAAATGGCCCTGAAAAGCAATGAAAATAGCAGGTCAGTTTTGTGTTTGGGGAAAACCCAGAAACGTTCATCTTGATGGCATTTTGCAGCTTTCATCTCCTTAGATGATGCATCCTCTTTCATCTCTCTCTTGAAGTTTGTTCTGTCACCTGTTCATCTCCTAAGAACAGTAGAAAGAGTCTTACAGACGTTTTGTTTGTAAATGAAATGCTGGCTCTTGTGAGCTTGATATATGGAAGCAGAAGGTGGGAGTTATGTCATTTTAATATTATTTCAGGCCACTGAGATGTGTCTAGATACAAACTTGCTGAAAATATAGGAGAAGAAAATAAAAATATTTCTCCAAGCTGCTAGTAGCAAACCTTCCCTTTCTAGAGCTCTTTGCTTTCCTAAGACTGATGAGAAAACTGACAGGAGTAGTGAGGGAGTAGAGCTGAGATACATTCCCAGGTGAGAAGTAATTTCCCCAAATAGACCTGTTTATGATGAATGCTGAAATTTGCTAGAGTTTCTGCGGCCTCTTCTGCACTAATGTGGTTCAGTGGCAAGCCTAAAAAGATCATTGGTGTTCAGTTAGTTCTGTTACAAAGATGTGGACATTAACACCACTGAGGAACTCCAAAGGACACCTGCACCTTCTACAGCATCCATAATTATTGTGACCCACTACTTAGTCTCAACTATAACCTAGGCCAAAGCAAATATGATGTCTAAGTAGGATGCAGCCATATAAAGCATCACAGATGTATCTTCTTCTTTCCCCAGCCTTCTTTGAGGTGTAATAGCATGACCTACAGGCATTCTATTATTGAGATATTTGCAAGTGTGAAGAAAATGCAAGGACAGGTCATCCAAGGGAGTTAATAATCAGTTCCTGGTTATTATCACCTTCTCAGAACAGTTCATGCATATACACACATGCTTGTCACTTCATGAGTGTTCTTTGGGTGCCATACATTGCCCTTGTTTCACATATCTGCAGCAGAAAGATACACCAAAAATCACCTACTGCATGTTTACAGTTCTTCCCCTATGTGGCATCCATGCTGAACTGCCTGTTGCCTAAAGTACACGAAAAACTGGGAATTGCAAAATACAGGGTCTTCTGCCCTCAACTGAAAATGTGCATGAAAAGACCACCACATAGCACAGATCATATTCACTAGAGAAATGGGTCAAAAAGCAGGCAAAAGTGTCCTTTATTTTGTCAAACATTGCACAAAATTACAGTAAAGACAGCAGCTTGCCTCTTACCCAGCTGCTTCAGTTCTGATTTCTTCCAGGAAGTTCTTCCCCAGAAGTCATTTCTTCTCTGAAGTCAGCCTGGGATCGGTGGCCCAGCTTCTTTCTGGCAGGACACCAGAACAGGAAGCACCTGCCTTCTGTCTTCTGGTCCCAGCAGCGCTGGTTGCCATCCCTGTTCCACCACCTCTTTGTTTTTTTTCCTTCCCTGACCTAATACTATCACCGGCTGAAGATTAATGTCCATGTAGCATGCAAACAGACCTTGCCCTTGGAGCAAAAGTGCCCCAGAAAAGATGTGCTCTTGGTGGGCTGCCAGATTGGGAGGTCTGTAGGGGTTCTTGGTAAGTATCATCTTCTCTCTCCCAAAACGCCTCATCCAGTGAGGCTCTCCTTGCAAGGAAGGATTAAGTTGCCTCTACAGTGAAGTTTCTTCAAACACATTTATTCGTTCATTGAAATTTATACTCTGCAAGTGTTGTCAATGTTTTATTTGAACAAAAGAACTCAGAAGCCTTGCCAAAAGTGCACTATCGTTAAGGAATGTGAATCAATGAATCATAATTATTAGTGTCTCAGAGAAATCTATACCACCATTTAACCTATGTTTGCAGTTTCTTACACATATTTAAATCCTTCACACAAACCCTGCAAATTCAACTGTCTTGTCTGCATTGTATGCACAAATAAACTGGGGAAAAACCATAAAAAAATCTGTGCTTTTCTATTTTAAACACTATGTTCTATATTATGTAGGTATTCAGAGTTTGTTCTGAAATCCTTACAAACTTGCAGACTCAGTTACCACTTCGCTTTAAGGGATTTCTCTTCCTCATCTTTGAAGGCCTGAGTTCAGTATCTGCATTACACTACTTATGGTTGTAAAATTTATGACATCCCAAATACATCAGGGTCTGATTAAAGGTCTGTGGAATCATCAGTTGATACAACAGATACATCAGTGTGCAAAAACACAAATACAGATTAAGAAATAAAAGCAAGTCTTTCAGTTAAGCGAGAGACACCGTTCTTCATGACTGTCAACACCTACATTTTGCTAATGTTGAACACTTTTATTCATATTTTATTCAGAATTATTACTTCATTTCACCCTGGCTTCACAGGCACGTTTCCCACCACAGATAGTTCCAGCAAATCAAAGATTTTTCCATTATTCTTCTGTGACTTCTCTCCACTTATCACTATTCTCAACATAACTTCAAAAGTGACAAAGTAGGATTTTTTTTTCTCCTTTCTTCAATGAAGTCTGCAACAATTTCCTACAGTGAATTCTTCCTTCCTTATCGAACAAGAGAGGTTATGAGCAGGAAAACACTCTGTACATCAGTAAATCAGTAACAGTCCTTTTCCCACCTCTCCAAATACACAAATCAGTGTTAGTCTATACTAAACTGCTATCTAAACACCAACCTGCTGCCCCTGAAATGCTACTCTTCTGTATCTGCCTGGAGTTTGCTTAAAAAAACCAACCAACCAAAAACCACATTTGCAGCTTTCCAAATGAGACAAGGGTGTTTCAACAGCCATTGATGTTCATAACATTTAGCCTGAGAAAAGTTATTTCCCAGAAATGTACACAATAAAGTAACTTAACTAGTAATTTCTGAAAAAGAAAAGTAATTTTTTTCAAGTGAATGGTATCTGGGGCCTGTTTATGAAGGCATCAACCAAGCTAAAAATCAACATGAAAAGGCAATGGAAAATATACATAAAAATTAACAAGGTTGCCTGCACTACTACTCAATGAAGGATATATTTTATAGCTGCCCCTCCTTACTGCATTGTAATAAACTCCTTTAGCTAGAATAATTTGTCCAAAATACGAAGTTTCCAATTTTCAGGTATTATAAAAATGGACACTTTAAAATGCACAGGAAATAAGGTGTGTCAGGATAAAAGTTTATGAGTAGGTTTATCTCAAAACCTGGAAAGTGGGCCTGAACACAAGATCAATCCCATTTTCAGTATCTTGTGTATCCTGGATTTTGACTATTCTAGTTGATTTCATAGGTCTATAATTCTGTTACATCTGGTTCCAGAAAATCAGAAGTAACAAAGGGCATAAATATTAACATCTATTAAAAAAGAATAAAGTGACCCAACAGAAATAAAAACATATTTTTTTAAAAAGTTAAAATAAAAGAGATAATTTCTGTGTCACAGTAAAAAAGTGTACATTTATGGACAACATAAAACATGAAATGGTGGTATTTCTTATGTGAAAATGACTAAAGTATTCTTGATATTAAGAGTTAGCAACATTTTAAGTTGCTAACCATGAACTTAGAGGACAGGAAGAAAGCTGTAAATACACATCTTTCCACTGTCAACATATTAAAAGTTTTGTTAAGTTATAAAATACATACTAACTAGACAGATTCACTTTAGCTAATCGCAACAGATATTCAAAAGCTATTCACCACCTTAAACACATTTACATATTTACATTTGCACACATCTGCCACTTTATGCTATCATTTACCAGGAGCGTTTCAGTACAGCAAGCTGTTGGGGACTGGCAGTAAACGGGACTGCTACCATTCACTCAGACATGGGTGGGATAAGGTGAGGGAAAGAACCTGAGCCTGAGATTGGGGGCTAGATGGTGTGGAATTTTAAAACAAATGTATGGTATTTTATCTTAAAATAGATGTACAGCAATTTAAAACAGGGCAGAGTGTCAAAATTATAGCAGGAGAAGCACTCTGCTACAATACATTGGCAAGAACAATGTGTGAATTCAAAATTATGGCCTCAGACACAGCTGGAAAACATCTGTGAGTGTATTCTTACCCCAAACACAGGCAGAAGATTACTAGGGTGCCAGAAACCCCAGACAATCTCTCTGCTACCTAAACTGCAGTCCTGTGGATGGAGAACAAGCAGCTCATTGGAAAGAGACTAAAAACCTAGTACACAAGTCAGCACCTATGCACAGGTACCTCATGCCATTTAAGAGACTCTGGGTTGTCTGTGGCAGCTGAACAGGGTGATGGTGAAGCCAAGCAGGGTGCATCAAATTACCTCATATAGCACTACGTGCTTATATGTGGGCAGCTGAACTGGACCCTTCATACATATGCAGGCACCCACATCTCAGCATTTAAATGTAGGCCCTCCTCATCAAGCAGTCAATATTATACTCTTAAAGGAATTATTAAAGCTTTCCAAGTTTATCACACCTTCAATGTATTTGTTACAGTACAGATAGTTAAAGTTAGAATAAGAACCTCAACTAGCATACCATACAAAGCAAACTTCACTAAAAGCAGGTAGGACAGCATCCCTCATACCATTTGTTCCTAAAGGAAAAAAATTGTACTTGAGCTAAACACCTAAGACTAGTTTTGGGGAGACATTGTGTCAAAGTTAAACACAGTTTCTTCACCCCAGAGTGAGTGCCAAAATTCAACAGTTACTTACCACTTACTCTTTTCTTACAGAGAGCTCTGTGAATGATCAGATGAACCAGGGACCAGACTGCTGACTGCACATACAAGAACACAAGTGACCTCTTTGGGGTAAAAGAGTGGAAGAGAGATTTGGGAAGACTGCTGGAATGGCCACAAGCAGCACAGCATGTGCTGTGTGTGATTTTGACTAATTATGGATGATGCTTTCGACATATATTGAAAGCAGTAACTAAACAGTTTAGTCCTTCCATCTATCACAGCCCTCTTTCTCATTTGTCTTGGTAAACTGTAACAGTGTGGAAGACACCATCCATCACACTGAGCTTCAGATAAATTCTTATTTTGCAGTCTACCTCCATTTCAATGTGTAGGAGTTCCTGAAGGACAATGAAACTGCTGCCAAGATGATGAGAAGTGCCGATAAGACAACGCTGTCGTAATACTACTCAGACATACACAATACAGTGAACACTTGACTCCTTGTCTGCCAACAGAATACAGGCAAAGTAAAATGTTTCTCAGCATCAGTATTTGCCGCTTAAGTGTATCAGCGCTACATGACTCAGAGGCTGAAGGTACAGAAGCTGAAGAGATAATTCCTCTCTAAACATAGTGATACTGGCTGTTAGAGGACTGTCTGCCATCCAGCAAGCAGGTAACTGAAGTCCCATGTGTCCATCTGAGCAACACCAAACAGATTATTCAACGCCTCACAGTTCTTGAGAAAAAAGGCAACCAGGTGGTAAAATTGGCGGCCTTTTACATTTACATGCTTCCTAGTTAATCAATTAGTCTAGTGTTTTCAGTGCCCTGTAAGTACTTTCTGAGGTTTCCATATGGGAATCCAATGCTTAATTTCCACTGACATGGAACACAAAAAAAATCATTGGAAAAGCATTTGGTGGCTATATAAAAAGGTCGCAGCATCACATCTTGCCCTTATTCCTGAGTCAAAAACGCCCCATAACCTTCCTTTCTATCTCCCCAACATTTCTGCAAGTCTTTCAGTGGTGTCCCATTCCTGTAACTCACCAGCAAGAAAAATAACATTGAAATTAATATGGCACATATGCTGTATCAACAAACACCCACGTCACTCTGACCTCTCTTAATGTCACTCTTCTTTATATACTGCCACTTGTCGATTATACTTCCATGCCATGTCTTACCTTGAATGCAAGTGCTTTTGGCACCAACCTGTCATGTCTTATTTGTCAGGAAAGCAACTTGCATACCTGTAGTGTTCTATAAATAGCAACTTTGTGTTGTTTTGGACAACACATCTATTTTCGTGCTCTAAGGTGACCTTTAACCTGTAACATTACAAACAAGACCCTGACTGAAAACTGTTTTGAATTAGCTTGGGGAAAAGACTGAAGGAATAGGAAAGTCAGATGCAGTATGAGGAAGAAAACTGTGATCGTAATAAGAAATGAAAGGAAGGCAGTAGCAACAAAGGAGGGAAACTTAAGTCTTGAATAAGCACTGAGAGACAAATCTGCCAGAAACTCTGAAATACTTGTCAAATGCAGTGCAAAAAGCAGCAATTGCTCAGGACAGTTTGGGAGTGACATTATCTCCCACTACTTTTAACAGTCTGCCCTACCAGACCTGGAACAGGAGCAGAGTGTTAACCCCCGTCGTAAGCACTCATCGCAGATTCACAGCATGGCTGTATTAACAGAAAAGTCAAGAATAAGAAAGGGAATTAAAATCGGAAAACCCCATTTTGTATTTTACTGTATCCACGATGGAAACACACAGTCCAAACTTGAAAACCCAATCAGTTCTTTTAACCAACCAAGAGCAAAGATGCTCTTTCCTTTTTTTGCTTTCTTCACTTGTGGTCATCCTTGCAGCACTTTAAACTAGCCTAACGCAACAACTTTCATGACCAGGTCACAGATTACATTTTGTATCAAATTACTTAACAATAACATACTTTGATCATTTGCACAGGCTTAAACTGTTGTCACAATTCACAGACTGATCTAGATGTCATACACTAAACAAAGTTCATTCTATTGACACAATTTGATCTTTAAACTGGCACTGGCACTTTGCACAGAGAAAAGGCCACTTCTTAGAAAAGCATGCAACCCACCTCCATTCACTCTATTTGGTTGCTGCTCTGGAGTTTGGGCTTGAGGAGAGTAGTAGGGCTGCTGATAAGCACTTGAAGGGAAGTGCGGGGAGGTAGGGCTCCTCCTGCAGTCCCGGATACTGGAGAAAGTCTGTGAGTGAGGAATCCCTCTCTGGAAGGGTGAGCAGCGAGTCAGCCGTGGCTGCGGGGGTGGGAGGTGGTCAAACTCTTCCTCGTCTTCAAGACTATAGCGATCATATTCCTGGTCACCACATGTCCCTTTCTTTCCTGCATGCAGAGAGACGCTTGAACTGTGCCTTGACACAGATGCTGAAGTTGAAGCATAATCTTGCCTAAGGCCTGTAAATTCCAAACAGAGGATGATTCAGCTTCTGCTAAGTTGTTAACTCTTAACATGCACTTCAATCTTGAAAACTAAGCAGGTAAGCAGACATAAATTTACAGCAAGATTTGGATTTGCAACATCACCAGGCTGAAGATCTGAGGTAGGATCTAACCTGATCTAGCTTTTGGTGTCTACTTTTCAGGCATCTAAGCCTGAATTATCTTCCTCAGGATCCCTTTTTAATAAGAATTAAAAAAGGCAGTACCTGTGAGATGTATTAGACACCTTTCAACATAAGCTGAATTGCCTTCAGGAGGCACCTATTTCTCTGCCAACAGAAAGACTACATAAGTATTAACTTTTAAACAATTAAAGGAATTAACACTCACTCTATTCAAGTTATTGCTATTAAACTTTTATATTCATACAATGAAAATGCTGACAATGACATTTCCTAAACTTATAACCTATGTAAGTATTTTGGCTCTCTAACTTCCCTGAACCAGAATTAGTTCCTGCTCGCAACCACTGTCACGGACAAGGTTTAGTGGTAACACAGCTGTGTTTTAGACAGGCACGCATCCTTCCACACCCTTCTCAGAACACCAGGTTTTGCAAAACATCCCACTATTAGCACTGCCCCAGAAGAGCATGTTTGCTCCAGGTCAAGTGAGAGGGAATCATCCCCATTCCTCGTACATCCTCCCTTTACCCAGCTGGACAGTAGCCAGGGAAAAATGGGATGTACATCATGTTTCCAGGAGCTGAGTAATCCTGCCAATAGCTGCGCATAACAACTTTCCTAGATTTACAAAAAGCCTTTAGCTTTGACAGATGTCTTTGCCTCATAACGTAAACTTCTTAATATGCTTCCCCCTTCCTCTTTGAGTGGGAGCTTCTATTTGTGGCCATGAAGAGAGCGTGCCTTCGTGCACGTATAATACTACCACTTTCCACAGGATTAAGTGGACAATAACTATCATGTGCTCAAACATTCTGTACCAGCTGCTTCTCCAAGGATGAGATACAAACATTACATCTGACATCAGTTAGAACAAAAAATGGTTTTCCTTCCAGTTTACCAATGACCTGATTCTTTAAAGCACCAAGTACCTGAAGTCTTTTTTGGAACCTCACTCTAAAGGAGACGAGGGCAGTTGTCATTTAAGTAATGCAATCTTTTGTACCTTTGATAGTCTTTCTTTAAAAAAAAAATAAATTCTTATCACTTTCACATAATATCAGAAATTTTCCGAGCTGTGACCACACACATTTGTCAGCTGAGAATTCAGCTATCTTGGTAAGTCTCACACTTGCTAATTTCTATGCTGCACATAACGAGTGCTACCAGATGCTCAGCAAGTTCAACTGCTGACAAGTGATCACTCCAGCCTGCTCAGTCTGGTTGCCGCAGCAGATCGGAGCTCTAATTTTTTTCTTCACGTTTTATTTTTATTTTATTTAATCACTTATTACTTGGCATTTTCCTTCAGCCACCATCTCTGAATTTCTCTTGTCTTTTTCATCTCATCATTTCCTCCTTGATGTCTCACTTGGCACTAGCAAGAAGTGAGAAAGATACTGTACCTACTGAGTGACTTCTAAGTCAAACGTCCTTTACTGATGAATAAAAATATTTTCCAAAAATTATAATCAAGTCAAACTGTAATCTATGTCAAACAAGCTTTTGGGCTCAGATTTGTGCATAACCACTACTCTCAAACCAAAATATGAAATGCCCCAATTCAGGATTTAGGGGAATTAATTTCAAAATTCATCTGACAATTAAGAAAATCAAAGTAGAGGCAAAGAAATCCAGGAGACCTGTTTATTTTTACCTTTCTCATGAAACGTACACACGAGAAAAATGCTTTAGCATCTTCCCTCCACAGAAATAAAATTACTTTAATTAATGAGGTAATACATTATAAATCTTCTAAATCTACATCTACTCAACAAGTATGGAGCTGCCAGTTGGGATTCAGAAAAATATAATCATAAAGTTTTGAACGAATAAGTACCATTAACCTGAACCCAACAACGTGCACACCTTCTTCAAGCAGATGAAGAGTTTTTCCATCTGCCCCTCAAGAGGTGACACTTTTTAAGAAAGAGCCATTTGACTGAGACCAGACTGGAATAGTTTTGACTGTTACGGGAAATCTTCCTCAGACTACTTTGAAAAATGAAAAAAAGACACCTACTCTCCTCCTGTAGACGAGCCATTATCTGAACATCAGTGAGGTCCTGCAGCTTGTATCCCATGGAGATGGAATCATCCTCCAGCTCCGAGGTGCTCAGTTCACTGTCTATTGATGACTGTGGGCTCAAAGGGGAACTTCTAGAAATGTAACCTATGTAAGAAAACATAACTTTTAGTCGGAATACATCTGGCCATCTTTCATTCGTAACTATTTGCCGTTTATGTTACAGTAGCTTCAAATATTTTCTATACAACAGATAAAAATTTTCAGAAGTGTAGTGCAATCCACCAACAATTAGCAAAGGGCTTTGATACTTGTGAGAAGTCGTAAGTGTAGTAGTGGATCATGAATTCCTCTGCTTGTTCCCAAAATAGCATCACATAGCCCAGATAATTAATAATTTACCCAATACAGTTCTGATACTGCTCAGATTAGTTAGCGTAGTCTAAACACATCTGCATTTGAATCCTTCTTATTTATGGGACTGTGGTTCTCACTGCTCTGTTCTGGAAAGCAAGTGTGTACGTGTCACCAACTTCTGCTCAGTGCTCAGATTCCATACCAGAGCCATTTAGCTAAATTTTACGGTTTGTTTTTTTATGAAAATAAAATAAATCAATGACAATAACAATTAAGACTGAACATTATGCAACAACAGAGAAAGCACTACCTCCTGCACAGAGCTACCTTTCGAAGAGGGCTCTGGATTCTTTCTTCCCTGCATGATAGTAAAATATAAACTAAATTGCGGTTAGTTGCATGAGCAAGTTGTTGTCCAACTTTAAAGAAAAATTCTTCAAATAAAACAGTAAATCACTTTCTAATATCCTCTGGACCACCAGAGGCCCACAGCCTACAGGGCGAGAACCGCTGTGACTATGGCTCATCAGCTGTGCTTGTACCACAGATGTGTATGCATCCCCTAGCACCGATCAAAGCAGCCACTTAAAATTAATCCTAAATTCAGCTGTTCTCTAATAATATCTCTAACAGAAAAATACACTCAGAAGATTGCTTTGGAGGGACTGTAAAGGGTAAATGTGTTTGCTTTTTAAAATTTGCAAGTTACAATGGTCCTTGAGGTTTTGCAGAGGTAGTAACAGCTGTGCCCTTCTGGAGCAGCAGTGGGGAGCTAGACAAGATAGCTGGGAGTATTTCAAATAGCATGAGATGCCTTCATTTAGGGACTAAACTACATACCATTGAATAGGGGAGCTAAGACATCTCGTTCACATAGATACCTACACCAGGTGTTCAGTCAGGAGCTGTATCTCATCCATATCCCTAACACGGCTTTCTTCACTGATTTCACGCATTGTAAAGAAAATTATGCATAGATCAGTGTGACACTGATGCTAACTTCCTGCGACCACACCTGCTCCCACCAGCAATAAAACGTTAATGCTTTTTCCCCAGAAGATTGTTTTCTCCATCACCACTGTAGCTTAGGAGAAGTCACAGATATAAATTGACTCCTCATACCTATAGTGAAGAAAGAAAAATGCAACTCTTTGCAATTTAGAGCCCATAGAAAGTTTGTATTTTTCCTAAAACTCCTGCATCCCCTGAAAATCAGTGGCAAACATAAAATAAATCTTGGATGGTAGCAACAATGCCAGCTTGAAAACAGCCATGATTCTGCTGGTTATTTTTATTATAGAGGAATTCTCCCTGCAACTTCATTACAGAGCTGCACAAATGTTTCTGTAGACACAAGGAAGGGGCATAGTGGTGCAGAAATGAGCAGGGAAAGGCAGACAAAGCTGGGGACTGTTTAAGATGACACGGTTGCAACTGTACTCTCAGGTAAACCATTACTGAAATACAGAATCTGTTTACTAGCATAACTCTCCTGTAACATGTTGTGTAATAACCTACACTGCTAGTTAATTGCCAGATTTTAGGTAATTAAAAATAAAATCTCTGAGATGACAGTCTATATACAATCATTCTAACAGTGTACTGCTGTTAAATGCCAGCAAGATTAGATTAAATTAAGCAATTCTGTAAGCACTGTAAATCAATAAAAAGATAAGCATTACCTGTCCGTTCAGGTGTTAGTATTGCTTTACTGGAGGTTTTAGAGAAGCTGGGACTATTAAAGCCATTGGTATATGGGGTGAGTCTCGCAACAGGACTATAGGGAAAAGCCAAGGAGACAGGTGTAGAGAAGAGGTTCCTCCATCGGCTAGCTGTTACAGATGCGAGGAAGGAGGGGGGAAAAAAAAGATTTATCATTATAAATAGAATAGTGCTGTTAGAGAGAAAAATAATCTCATCTTAATCTATTCATTATACACTTTTACTTATGGCAGAAGAAAAACAATGGTCAAAATTCAGCAGTAAAACAGAGGATCAGCACAGCCTTCTACATTTAAAAGTGTGCTCCAAAAAGATTTCTAGCAAATATGTCTTGTTTACCATTTTCTATGTATACACCATTTTGGTATATATTCATCACATACATCGCTGGGTGCCAACATACAAAGTAACGGAGGAAGTAAAAACCACTGCAGTTAATAGAGAAACACAGATTAAATTTATAGTGCTCTTCAAGGACTCGTTCATGGCAATCAATCATCACACAATTGAATTAGCAGTTAAAATTATCAGTTATGGGAGTGCGGAGACACAGCAGTAAAAGACGCTTAACCTTCAAGTGCTAAAAATAACTGTAATCCCATAGCAAGCTTTTAAGATACCATATTTTCCCTTCTCTTTTGACAGCATCAAACTCCTGATTACATAAGTGTGCAAATTTTTTTTTTCCACTCCTTTTGGAGGATCAACCAAATAACACTACAGGGCTTCTCTTTTTCTACATATTGCTTACAATAAGCTTGCAAAGCATTTTGTCTGTTCAGTAACATCACACAGAGCTCAAAGTAGGCAAGAAAGCTAAAGGCTTACTTATTTTACATTTTCTTAGTTCATCCAGTAAGATTTAAATATAACTGTCCTTTGGTTTGCCTGTTTTTTAACATGCATTTAAAAGGTAAAATAAATAATATCCACATGCTTTTCAGCAAATAACTAAATATTAAAGATAAAATTGTTTTAAGTAGAAGGAAAAAGCAAAACTTAAAAAAAGTAAATTTCAGTCAACCCATTCAGGTACAAGAAAAGTTTGTACAGATGAAAACCAAATGATAGTATCACATATTTATTTGTGATAGAATTTATTTTGTACTGACAGATGTTATGTACAGTGACACAAGAGAGCTAGGAACATGCCTATACCTAGCTTAAAAATCAATGGCATAACCTTGGTGTTTAGCAGGTGTACTCTTGAAAGGTCAGATTCTGCAAACCAGTTTTCAAAACTAGAAGGGTCAAAAGCCCTCAAAAAGCTATTCTCCATCCCACGGCTAGTTAATACCCCAAATCTGCCGTGTTCTTTGGACCTGTTGATACAGTCATTTTAAACTCACAGATATTCCAGTAATATTAAGGCCCTCTGTATTTTAAAACCTCACTGTCACAAAAGTGATTTAGCAGGACATACAAACTTATTCCTTCTTGCCAACATCAACACTGTGGCCATGGGAACAGCAGGGAAGCCTACTCGTCATTGGTCTGTCAATCACATCCTTGCAACCTTTTGGAGTAATCGGTTCATCACCAGTCCAAAAGATGCTATTTCCCCCTACTCCTTTTTGCTTTGACCCACATTCAGCAGTACTCCTGGGTTTGTAGGGAAATAAGCAGCCTTTTCTGCTCTTCCCACTAGTGCTACTGAGCTTGGAGCGAAGGCAACCGCCTGGTTCCACCACCTGCACAAAGCAGTCAGCTGGGGAAGGTGGGTACCC